>NW_015394462.1:0-12067 GCF_001527695.2 Protobothrops mucrosquamatus
TTTTTACCAGCCTTAGCAGGGCACACCAATCCAGCAGAGCCTGGCTTTGATCCCTTCCTCTGGCATGATTGATTTCACCACCTTAAAGAAGATAAGGAAAGATTCTTGCCAATTATTCCACAATAACTCATCCAAAGGACTGGAACTTGATTCCTCACTAATGTGCCCTCTTTCTCACTGAATTGAAACAATTCAATCTTGTCTTGAAATGAAAACTCACATCAACACAATTAACTAACAGCACATGCTAAAAATTAAACTAAAAGATATTTACATTCTTTATTCTGTGCTGACTTAAAATCAAGATGGCTAATAGATTAGTAATGATAGATTAAGAATAGATTAAGAAGCAAGAGCACATAAGGGAGATGCTTCTGGGGTATAGAACTCAGAGCAACGTATTCAAGCCCTTTGCCAAATAAAGTAACAGTTCAGATGAAAGATTCCTTGTGCATCTTTCCAAGTAGAATTAAGAGTTCCAAGTATATTTCACCCTCCTATCTTCCTGCAAGGGCCTGAAGACCTGGCTCTCCCAATTGGCCTGGGACCCAATAGAGGAGTACATCACTGTAGGTGGTTGCTGGACTAACTAGGTGACCTCACCTCTCCCCTGGATTTCTTGCTCCCCCTTTGCTCATCTTTTTAATTTTATATTTAATGTCATATTTCATTGTACTTTCATTGTTTAATTTTATTGTTTTGTTCCTTTACTATTTTTTCATATGTTTTATTAGTTTTTTTATAATCTCCAGTGCTTAAAATATTATCAGCAACATATTGTCTAGGTTTCAATGTCTAGTTTACTAATACATATTAAGTTCCTTTCTCTCTACCTCGTTTTTCTAGCCAATTATAAAAAGTATCCCATGTTCTAGAACAGTGGTGGCGAACCTATGGCACGAGTGCCAGAGGCGGCACTCGGAGCTCTCTTTGTGGGCACGCATGCCGTCGCCCCAGCCCCGCCTCTTCCCGCAGCCTCCTCCACACCAGCAGCCCCCTGGAGAAGAATCACCCCCGGGTGCAGCCTGCACGGAGTAGCGTAGCCAAGCACATGGCAGCTGGGCAGCAGACGATGCTGCGAGGCATGGGCGGAAGGCGTGCCCAACATGGCGCTGTAAGGCCGCCTGGGCGATCTGCAGTGGGCCGTGGATGGCCATGAGGGTGGGCGGAGCAGGGCAGGGGCGGGTGAGCGGAGCGGGGATGGGCCTGTTTTTGGGCACTCGGTCTCTAAAAGGTTCGCCATCACTGTTCTAGAATAAACTGAATCTTCTTTATCTTTAATTTTCAATGTCAATCTATCCATTTCTGCATACTCTAAGATTTTTTTAATTAACACTTCCTCCACTGGTAGATCTTCAATTTTTCAATATTGAGCAATTCTTGCTGCAGTTAATATATGTAAAATTACATATATACACTCTTTCTCATAATTACTTACAACTATGCCTAACAAAAATAATTCTGGCTTAAACTCTATATGTTTTTTTGTCATTTTCTCTAACCATGTATGTAATCTTAACCAAAATCTTTTAGCTTTAGTGCATGTCCACCAAAGATGGTAATAGGTGCCTGTTTTATGTTTACATTCCAACAATTATTTGATACATCTTTAAACATTTTTGCTAACCTCACAAGTGTTAAATGCCATCTATAAAACATTTTATATAAATTTTCTTTGTACGCTACTGCTTTTGTTATTTTCAAATTTCTTTCCCAAAGGCTTTGCCATTTTTCTAGTTCTATGTTATGTCCAAAGTTCTTTACCCATTTTATCATTGTTTCTTTAACTTGTTCCTCTTCCATCTTTAAGCTTAGCATATATTTATAAAGTTTCTTAATCAATTTTTTATCTGATGTCAGTAATATCTTATCAAATTCTGTCTGTTCTTTATAGAACCAAGATATTTTAACATCTTTTTCATATCTTGTTTGAATTTGCAGATATGGCCACCATGATAAATCAATACCCTGTTCTTCTAGTTCTTGTCTATTTTTTAATTTTCCTTCTTTATTCAAAATGTCTTTATAAGTCACAATTTTGTCATAGTTTATTAAGTTTGGGTGAATAAATGCATCCATTGCTGAAAGCCATCCAGGTATTTTCATATAGATTTTCGCTTTTATTTTTTCCCATTCTAGCAGAAGTGCATTTCTTATGTAGTGATATTAAAAGTACCTGTGAAATTTATTTTTCCCGTACCATAGAAAGGCATGCCATCCAAGTTGTAGGTTGTGTCCCTCTAAGTATAATAATTTCTATCTCTAAGAGTTATCCACTCTTTTAGCCATGTTAGAATGGCTGCTTGGTAATATAGACTCCAGTCTGGCAGTTCGAATCCTCCATTTTCTTTTGCTTCTTGAAGCATTTTCAATTTTATTCTAGCTTTTTTTCTTGCCAAATTAAATTCAATATTGATCTGTTTAGTTCATCAAAGAAGTTTCCCCCCACTTTTATAGCTATAGTTTGATACAAAAAAAGTATTTTTGGTAGAATATTCATCTTCACTGTTGCTATTCTCCCCAGCATTGAAAGTTGTAGATTTTTCCATTTTTCCAAGTCTAGTTTTATTTGCTTTAATAGTTTTATGTAATTATCTTCTTTTATTGTTGCTGTTAGGTAGATTCCCAGGTACTTGACTTTTTTGACTATTTGAAGACCTGTTTTTTCTGATAGCTGATTTTTTGTTTTTCTGTAAGATTTTTAATTAACACTTTGGTCTTTTCTCTGTTTATTTTCATACCTGCCACTTCTCCGAATTCTATCTTTTTCAGAAGCTTAAAGCTTGTCTCAAGAGGTTCTTCTAGTACAGGGGTATCAAACTGCTGGCCTGCGGGCCGGATGCATCATACAGAAGCCATGCCCACCCCATTGCCAGCAATGGCAAAACCGTCCTGATACGTTGTGCGACGTCACGTGATGTCGCGAATTTGACATGTCTGTTCTAGTATAAAAACTAAATCATCTGCAAATGCTTGTTTTATATTTTTCATTTTTTATTTCCAGTCCTTTAATTTCCATATCTTGTCTAATGTTTCTATTTAATACCTCCAATGTTAGTATGAATAACAATGGAGATAGTGGACATCCTTGTCTTGTAAAATCTCCATTTACGATTACTTTTGCTGTTTGTTTATAATAAATTGTTTATATTTCCCAAGTCAGGAAAAACACAGAGCAAGTCCAACAAAGACATGTCCATGGCCAAAAACACAAATTCCACAAGCCAAAATCCACTTCCAAGCTCCACAAGGCAATGTCCAAAGTCCAGAAAAAGAGTCAAAGGCAAAATTCTAAGGCAAGGTATATAGTGGCTGAACAAATGCACAATCTGAAATGGAAGAGTTGTTCTCAGTGTCACTCTTCTCCACTTGCAGGGATAAATAGTCCCTGGTGGGTACAATTCATTAGAACAGGCAAGGCTGCTTCCTTGCAGGTAACCTTGCCAACCTCTCTTGGCCTATGTGCCGTAGGATTCAGCGGAGGAGGCAGTTCCTCCTCATCCCTCCTCATTGGTTGCAGCTGTGCCCCTTCTCCAACATCTGCTTCTGGCTGGTCTTTTAAGCCTCTTGGCTGCAGCTGTGTTTCTTCCTTCCTGTTGTCAGCCAGCTGCTTGTCCGATCAAAGTTCCTGGCCTCTCGTCCTCTTTTTTCCCCATTCCCTCCTGGTTCAGAGACCCCCCCCAGAGTCTTCCAGATGTTTTGCCACACCCTGCTCCCAAGTTCCTGAAGTTTCTTCCTCATTGTCTAAGCCCGCTTCCGTGACAAAAACTTTGAAGGGATAGTTTGTGTTGCTGAAAGTTTGTGCAAAGTAGCCTTATGAAGTTGCTCTCCAAGCAATGTGGTCCCGCATGACTGAGGCCTCCTGTGACAGTTCCAATAGCTGAAAATAGAGGTTTTTATACATGCATAAGCAGAAGCCCCTCCAGTTATTGAATGTGGCAGTTAGGTCTGCAATAGGATGCAGAAAACTTCAGCAAGGTAAAATGTATATCTCCTCTACATCAAGTCATCTCTATCAAGTGAAACTTGATCATTGTGGTGAATTGCAGCCACCTCACAGACTTTAAACAAGAAGGACATCTAAAAAGGAACATAAAATGCCTGACTATTGTATGCATTCATCCCACTTTGACTATCATTTATGATTTAATATGGCTTTAAATTATCATCTAATTAGAGTTCAATTAAATTCACAATAACATAACTAGAAATCATGCTATGGTAGACTGTTATAAAAAACAGATGGCATGAAAATTAATTTGGACATTCAGCACAGCAGTAACAAAACATGTAGACTCTGGAAAAGAGATTGTGTAATTTGGAAACCCTATGTGGATGTGGTTTCTAAAATCTGTTTATAGGTGCACACATAACTTAATCCATGCATTATGGGATACGTATCCTCACAGTAGCCTCCTCAAATCGACTACTTTTTAAAGATTGGTAGCTGCTGGTGCTCCACCACCCTGATAGGAAGCATGTTGATACTTACCCTAATGTCTCTTTTGCGGGAAAAACTAAATAAAACATCAGGCCAGATGCAGCCTCCTCGGGCCATTGTGGAATATTAAAATAATGGTGCATATAACTGAATTGCTGTTATTCAAATCTGATATATCCAAGGCAAAGTGAATGGAAAGAGCAAATTGCACAAAGTTCTAGTATTTTAAAAAGCATTATAAATAGACCCATAAAGAAGGAATAGGCCAGAACCTCTTCAGTTATAAGCATGCTGCTCAAATGAAAGAAAAACCCTGATCAGGAATTTGAGTGTGCCATGATAAAAAAAAAAATATCCGAAGTTTATGTATGTGCCAATGAAAATACTTCTTTTTTATTCTTCTGAGGCATGCCCAAGAAATACTTTATGGCACGGTTTTATGAAAAGCAATGACATTTATTTCAGTTTGATGCTTAGACAATGTTTTGTTTGGAATTCAGCAAGAGACGCTGAGAAATGTCCCTTATAGATTCCTGGCAATATTGCTAGTTAAAACACAGTAAAAAGTTAAATCAGCAATGAATTCCCTAAATATATTGCTAATATAAGGTACAAACACACACAAAACACCAAATATGGAAATATGAGTTAGTAAGAAGGGGAACGGATTACAAGAAATTCCTGTAATAGAATCAGAGAATAATTCTTCAATTATGTAGCTGAAGTTGGGTAAAGGACATCTAGGCACTAAGTCTTTCTACTCAATGAAGGAATCCAGATGAAGGTATCTCCAGCAAATGTCCTTCTAAACACATAAACATAAGGGGAACATATTTCCCATATTTTTTCTTTGGATTTTAATTGCTCTTTTTAAAAAATACATTTGCCAAATAACCAAGACATGTTAAGCAATGTTAGACAACTGTTTTTTTCCCCACAAACAGAATGCACCTAATTTAAGATGTAGCTTTGGCTTCAACCAGATATATAAAACTTTCTCTCTTGGCAGTATTCTGGAAGAATTTTTATGAGGCTAAAATGCATATTTGGTGTTATGAATCACTGTTTAAGAACTAATTCTTTCACTAGATACCTCTGTTTGTAAACTCATTATGAAAGATTTTGAATCCCAAATGAAGAGCAACGATAACAAGATAAATTATTAGTTCTCTTCTTGGTGGCAGCTCCTGAGATATTGGAACACTCCTATCATGTCCCTCCTCATCCTTCTCTTCATTAAGCTAGACATACCCAATTCCAGCAACCGTTCCTTACATGTTTTAGCCTCCAGTCCCCTAATCATCTTTGTTGCACTTCTCTGTACTCTTTCTAGAGTCTCAACATCTTTTTTACATCGTGGTGACCAAAACTGGATGCAGTATTCCAAGTGTGGCCTAACCAAGGCATTGAAAAGTGATATTAATACTTTATGTGATCTTGATTCTATCCCTCTGATAATGCAGCCTAGCACTGTGTTGACTTTTTTGGCAGCTGCAGCACACTGCTGGCTCATATTTAAGTGATTGTCCACTAGGACTCCGAGATCGCTCTCACTGTTGCTACTATTGAGCAAGGTACCACCTATACTATACCTGTACATTTGGTTTTTCTTGTCTAAATGTAGAACCTTACTTTTTTCACCATTGAATTTAATTCTGTTAGATAGCACCCAGTGTTCAAGTCTGTCCAGATCCTCCTGTATCTTAAGCCTATTTCTGGAGTGTTGGCTATTCCTGCCAGCTTGGTGTCATCTGCAAATTTGATGAGTTCCCCATCTATCCCCTTGTCCAAATCATTGATGAAGATGTTGAAGAGCACTGGGCCTAGAACAGAGCCCTGGGGCACCCCACTACACACTTCTCTCCATGTAGTTGCGGTTCCATTGAGGACCACAGGCTGAGTATGGCCGATCAGCCAGCTATGAATCCATCTGGTGGTGATGCTGTCTAACCCACATTTTTCTATCTTATCAAGTAGTAGGTTGTGATCTACTTTGTCAAATGTCTCATTGAAGTCCAAGTAAATTATATCCACAACATTCCTCTGGTCCACTAATTTTGTCTCTTGGTCAAAGAATGCAATAAGATTTGTCTGACATGATCTGTTTTTGACAAACCCATGTTGGCTTTTAGTAATGACTTTGTTTGCCTGTAGGTGTTTGCTGATTCGTTGTTTGATTATCTTTTCCAGAATCTTCCCAGATATTGAGGCCAGGCTGATAGATCTATAGTTTCCTGGATGTATTTTCCCCCCTTTTTTGAAGATGGGAACTACATCAGCTCTTTTCCAATCCTCTGGTAGTTCCACAATGCTCCAGGATCTTTGAAAAATATAGTTCAGTGGTTCTGAGATCACATCTGCCAGTTTCTTGAGAACCTTGGGGTGTAATCCATCTGGTCCTAGTGATTTGAACTTGTCTAGGCTGGACAGGTGCTCACTTACCATTTTCTTGCCTATCTTGTGTTTCTAATCTGTTTTTTGCAGTACTGTTTTTGCATCTGTCTTTTGTGTAAAGACAAATGCAAAAAACGAGTTAAATAGTTCTGCTTTCTCCCTGTTGCTTGTTACCTTCTTTCCACTTTTCCCCACTAATGGACCAATCATTTCCTTAACTTTTTTCTTGTTTTTTACATGTTGACAGAAGCTTTTTGTTTTGTTATTTTTGACTTTGGTTGCAAGCCTTAGTTCATTTTGAGCCTTAGCTTTCCTCACTTTATCTTTACAGGCTTGGGCTATTTGCTGATATTCTGCCTTAGTTATGTGCACCTCTTTCCACTTTCTATACTTGTCCTTTTTATCTTTCAATTTATCAGAGAGTTCTTTATGCAGCCATGCTGGTTTCTTTTGAGAGCTGTTATTTTTCCTCTTTGTTGGTATTGTGCTAGACTGGGCTTTTATTATCTCACTTTTCAAAATTTCCCAAGCTTCTTGAGTTGTTTTCCCCTTCCCAAGCCCTCTCTAAGTTTATTGAAATTAGCTCTTTTAAAGTCCAAGACTCTAGTTTGACTGTGTTCTATTGCTTGTGCTTCCATAATGTTGAATTCCAATATTGCATGATCACTTCCCCCCAAGGTTCCTGTGGCTTCATCACTTTCTATCATTTCATCTCTGTTAGTGAGAATTAGATCCAATATGGCTAATTCCCTAGTTCCCTTATCTACTTTTTGGGAGAGAAAGTTGTCTGTTAGGTTTGTCAGGAATCTGTTTGATCTTCCACTTGGTGCAGAGTTTGTCTCCAGTTGATGTCAGGGTAATTAAAGTCCCCCATTACTATTGTGATGTGCTTCCTACATACCTTAGTTAGCTGACTAGCAAAAAGTTCATCTATTTCCTCTGTTTGGCTGGATGGCCTATAGTATACATATTTATATAATGCTTATTTAATGGATGCTTATATTAGAGTTGAATAATAAATTTTGTTTTCCAGAAGAATTATTGTATATAGTCCAATTATTGGAGTCATTTACTTGCATGTTTTTTAAAACATAAATTAATGCTAACCTAATGTGTAAAGGCTTCCAGTAGCAAAAAAAACCATAATAAATTCCAACATTTTGTTTTAAATATGATTATAATGGGTAAGAATATTCTGATCAGGATTTGCCCTTTATTTACCTTTACGAATCTTCCAGAAAATTGTTAAAGCATAAAAGATATCTCACTTTGACTCTTAGAAGTGACTTCCTGAAACATCTTTAAAGAAAAAATAATAATTGCAAGGCTTCCCAATGCATGTGAATGTGATTAGAAATATAATCATATAATGTGTGCAATAAAATAGCAAAATATAGAATTACTCTTTTCTGGTGTTTACTATTATTATAAGTAGCATCACTGTTAATACAATTTATAAAAATTTGTATAATGCTTTCAAGTGTTTGACTTTTTTTTCTTCAAAACATAACCCTATGTAAAGCCAACTGTACTTATGGTGCTCTATCTCAAATATTCTTATACTCACATAAAAGTTTCTGCATATCTCAGCTGATTTATTTTCTTACTGAAAAGAAGATTCAGTATTGCAAATTTTGATAGTGGCTTGTGATTTCCATCTTGTGGATAAAAGATAGCATGCAGATAATATTTCAGTCTTTTTGTTGTAATGTTCAAAAATAGAATTATTGAATTTCATGGAAAATCAAATGTTTGGAAGCCACAATGATGACCATTAGTTGGGCGTGCTAATTTTGAGTATTCGTAAGGTTTGAGAAAACAATCCTTTTGGCAGATTGTAATGCTTCATTTGAAGGCAAGGAAAAAAAAAATCTTGATGAACTTTGTACACTAAAGCTCTACTATTCTACCAACTCTTAAAATATTAGACAATACAGTATAAACAGTAGAGACCTTCAAGTATCTGGGTTCTATAATCTCCTAAGATTTGAAACGGACACCTAAACATTAGAACCATCATTAAAAAGGCACAACAAAGAATGTTCTTCCTGCATCAATTCAGAAAGTTCAGACTTCCCCCAGGAGTTGTTAATACAGTTCTACAGAGGAGTTATTGAAGCTGTCATTTCTACTTCTGTAATTGTCTAGTTTGGTACCAACCAAACATGACAAGTACAGACTTCAACAGATAGTTTGGATTGCAGAAAACACCAATTGCAAGCCTGTCTTCCATTGAGGATCTGTATACTGCAGGCAGTGGTGGGATTCAGCCGGTTCGCACCAGTTTGGCAGAACCGGTAGCTAATATTTTGTTGCCCAGCCCAGAATGGACTTCTGGAAGCAGTATCCACACAGAGGACCGGTTGTTCACATATTTGAATCCCACCACTGCTGTAGGGATCAGAAAGAGGGCTGAGAAAATATCCACAGACCCCTCACATCCTGGACATAAACTGTTTCAACTCCTCCCCTCAGGATGTGGCTATAGGGCATTACATGCCAAAATATCTAGACAGGGACAGGTTTTTTTCCCCCTTTGCCATCACTTGCTGAACCCCTAATTCCCATAGTACTGTTTTATATCTAAGAATATTTATCGATGTAATATGGCTGCTTGTTATTATCCTTCTCATCTTATCTACTACCTTTTCCATTGGTATCTTATGATTATATACTTTGTTGTTGTATATATGCTGAGAGCTTATGCACTGGAGAAAAATTCCTTGTGTATTCAATCATACTTAGCCAATAATGTTTTCTATTCTATTCTATTCTATTCTATTCTATTCTATTCTATTCTATTCTATTCTGTTCTGTTCTGTTCTGTTCTGTTCCACCCTGTTCTGCCCCGTTCCGCTCCATTCCACTCTATTCGCCAGTGTATGTGTTTGTGTGCTTGTTTAAAATAACTGCTGGAAATCAAGTGAAAGAAAAGTCTGACAGAGATTTATCTCTGCTCCTTTTTCAATCATGCTGTATTTGGGGGGGGGGGAATAGGGATATAAAAATAAAAAATATATAGGGATATAAAAATAAAATAAAAGATTCTTCTAATACTCTTGCAAAACATATTTTATGTTATTTATTTATTACATTTTTATGCTACCCATCTCCCCTATAAGGCCACTCTAGGCAGCTTACAGATTATGCTTCATCACACAGTCAGCCAGATGTAGAGACTGGATTTGGCATTTTTATCCACCTATTGAATTCTTCCCAAGGACGTGGGATAGGCAGATGTTGATGTTTGATGGTATTAGAGGTATTATCACAGGATGTAAGCTGTTCTGGGTAAAGCTGCCTTTTACAATTGATTAATAGTGAATTTGTCAATGCTGATGGTGTTCAAGTGGTGCTCCAGTTGTTTTGAGATTACACCCAAAATTATCATTATTATCATTATTACAGATTGTTATTTATTATCCAGGTATTTTCAGCTAAACATAAATATGCTTTTTGTATACTTCATAATTCATTTTTTGATTCATCTCCTTCCCTTCTTTTGGCTCTTTGGGAGAAGGTTCTATAAGAACCGATTCTCTTAATTTCTTCTGCTCTACCCATTTCTTATGGCCTGAAAAAAAGGTGTGCCAGCTGCACTTGGAAATCTTTTTTTTAATGACTCCCCTGTCCACTATTTTTTTGCAGTGCTTATGTTGTGTTGTATCTATGGAGATATGGGTCCAAAAGCATGGACTTGTCAAGGCTGCAAGATAGTAAGAGCCAGACAGCGATGTTGACTGTAAATAGAAAGAGCTATTTAAGGTGACCATCTAGCAGTTTAGAAGCATGCAAATGCGAGTAGATAGATAGGTATCACTTCAGTCGGAAGGTAACAGAGTTCCATGCGCCATGGTGTATAGTCATGCTGGCCACATGACCATGAAAATGTCTTCAGACAACAATGGCTCCGTTGTATAAGAAATGGAGATGAGCACTGTCCCCTTATGTCAGAAAGAACTGGACAGGGGAAACCTTTACTTTTACCTTCATTAAGGGCACAGGTAGACAAAACAGAAAAAAGGAGGGGGGAGCTTACAATCTAGATCAAGGGTGTCCAATCTTGACAGCTTAAGACCTGTGGACTTCAACTCCCAGAATTTCCAGGCCAGACATGGGAGTTGAAACTGAAGTCCCCAAATCCTAAAATTGTCGAGGTTGGACACCCCTGATCTAGATAGTAAGCAGAGACCATCAAAACTGTGGAAAAATCATATCCTGAAGAACCATTCAACAGGAACAGGAAAATTTCCCTCAGATAAAAGAAAGATGGGGCCACTCCATTTTGTCTTCTGTTTCCACCAAAGTTCTTTCTCCCAGGTGCCATAGTATCAAATACAATAACAATAGCACTGGGACTTATATACCAAGTCATAGTGGTTTATAGCCCTCTCTAAGCGGTTTACAGAGTCAGCATATTGCCCCAACAATCTGGGTCCTCATTTTACTCACTTGGTCAGAATTGAACTCCTGGACTGAGCAGTGAGGTAGCCTGCAATATGGCATTCTAGCCACTGCACCATCACAGCTCTTATGGTACCATAAGTATCAAGGCCCAACCCATCACGAGTAGCTCGCGGAGGGAACATTTTCTGAATTATTTTCTCAATTCTTCTCCTTTTCTTTTTTTCCTGTTTCCGTATGTGCCTCTTAAGAAAGTACAGAAGGAACAAGCATGATTTCAAAAGTAATCTTCAGTCAAGATCCTCTGAAAGAGAAAAATGCCTCTTATGAATGGAAATTCACAAAAAGTAGCTTTCATACAAACACTTCTGTCTTCAGCCAGATTTAATTTGAAAAAAGCATTTGCAGACCCTATGTGCCTATGGAAAGGTAAATGTGCTTTTTTTTCTTTCTGAAGGACAATTCGGTGTGATATTTTTTGATTAAAGCTTTGAGAGGTGGATTAGATGAAGAGACAATAATTTGTTAAAGACTAGCCAGTTTTTCCACGAGTTATAATTCCCTAGCCTTGAAGTAAAGAAAGAAGGCTTGATTTTATTTACTGAATCTGCCTCTCGTTCTGAAAAGATTTTCATTTTAGCACATCGCCTACCATATTGACAAAAAAGCAGAGGAAGTTGCCACTTTTCTCTTGATGAGTAAATTGATACACAGGTATATTTTTTTCTTGCAATAAAGTACTTGGTGATCCTAAATACGTTCTTCCCAGCAGTGTGGGAGAGGACAATACAAGTTATAGGAGAAAATGCTTGAGGGAAACAGAGGGCC
>NW_015394463.1:0-3590 GCF_001527695.2 Protobothrops mucrosquamatus
GAAGTTGCTTCACTGATTAATTGTTCTAACTGTCAGGAAATTTCTCCTCAGTTCTAGATTGCTTTGCTCTTTGATTAGTTTCCATCCATTGCAACTTGTCCTGTCTTCGGGTGCTTTGGAGAATACCTTGACTCCCTTGTCTTAATAATAATAATAATAATAATAATAATAATAATAATAATAATAATAATAATAATAAATAATAATAATAATAATAATAATAATAATAATAATAATAATAATAATAATAATAATAATAATAATAATAATAATAATAATAATAATAATAATAATAATAAAGTTGGAAGGCACCTTGGAGGTCATCGAGTCCAACCCCCTGCTCAGGCAGGAAACCCTATACTATTTCAGACGAATGGCTGTCCAGTCTCTTCTTAAAAACTTCCAGTGTTGGAGCATTCACCGCTTCTGGAGGCAGGTTGTTCCATTGGTTAATTGTTCTAACTGTCAGGAAGTTTCTCCTTAGTTCTAAGTTGCTTCTCTCCTTGATCAGTTTCCACCCGTTGCTTCTCGTCCTGCCTTCAGGCGCCTTGGAGAATAGCTTGACTATTCATAAATAGTGTATTAATGTGACAACTCTAAAGAATACAGGTAGTCCTTATGGCCACAACTGAGCCCAAAATTTCTATTGCTAAGCAAAAGTTTTGACCCATTTTACAACCTTTCTCGCCACTGCAGTTGTTCAGTTAGTCACACGGTTGATAAGTGAATCTGGCTTTTCCATTGACTTGGCTTGTATTTTGTCAGAGGGTCGCAAAAGGTGACCACATGACCCCAAGACACTGCAACTGCATTAACACATGCCAGTTATCAAGGATCCGAGTTTTGAGTATGTGATCAGAGGGATGCTGCAATAGTCATAAGTGTGAAAACCGGTCATAAGTCATGTTTTTCAGTGGTTTTGTAACTTTGAATGGTCAATAAATAAATGGTTGTAATTTGAGGACTCCCTATAGTAAATAAAATAACTGCCATCTTTCCAAAGTCACCAGGGCTATTCTCTATACCAGTCGTGGCAAACCTATGGCATGGGTGCCAGAGGAGGCACTCGGAACCCTCTCTGTGGGCACATGCGCCACTGCCACCAGCAGCAGATCCATCAGGCTGCCACCGCCGCCTGGAGCAGGAGCCCCACCCAGCACAAAGGAGGCGAAGCGGCCAACTGGCATTTTACATGCGTCCATGCGCACATGGGGCCACGAGTACGCACGTACTGCAAATGGGGCAGGGCTAGTGCCTGTGTGATACTCACTAGCCCTGCCCTGTTCTTGTGTGGTGCAGCGCCTTATATCTGAACCCTGCGGCGCAGCAGCAGCCGTTTTTGCGCCTTGCAGCATGGTGGTCCATTTTTGCGCGCCCGGGTTTTGCATGCCAGAGGCGGCACTCAGAGGCGCTTCTCTGCCCCCCCTGAGGGCACCACAATGCTGATGCGGCCCTGGCACTTTGCAATAAATAAGTGGGTTTTGGGTTGCGGTTTGGGCACTCGGTCTCTAAAAGGTTCGCCATCACTGCTCTATACTTTGCCTGAGTAGCTTGCCTGTTCAGCTGTATAAAAAGTTGTACTCCCCACAAGTTGCTCTTAGATGACACAACAATTTGAGAAGCTCTGATCTACAAAATCTTCTTGCAATACAATCAGCTCTGCATAAAATAGCCTCTTGCTTTCCTCTGGCTCTTCTATAGATGTTCCTGAAGGAGGAATCAGTTTCCACTGAGGCTTATTTGAGATTGTTGGTGAATTATGGACTTGTTTTCTAGATGACCCATCTAATGGAATGTAATTCCTGAAAACAAAATTCCCCCACAAGGAAAAGTAGCAATATGAAATACAACCCACCTGAGTACAAAAAGAACACAATTAGAGTAAGCAGCAGAAAGCCACCTCGCTTCATGATTGAGTTAGTGGGTCTGGTTGTGGTCACACACTTCTGAGGAGAAGGTTCTGTGAGTAGGTCTCTCACATGCCTTTCTTTACTATATATGAGCTCTCTGCTACCTTAATGAGGAATCATGTGGAAATAGGGTGCCAGAATGACCTGCCATCAGCAGACCTATTTCAAAACTCTTTTTTTTAAATGCAAAGGTCAAAAATGGAGAAACACATGTCAATCAATGTGTTCACCAAGAATAAGAAAAGCGAATTATTGCTTGAATATACATCATAGCCATGTTAAACAATGCATAGTATTGCAAGAGCATCAGTACAAAGAAATTTTAAAACATAGTAAAATGCTCTCATTTGGTCCTACGATAAAATAATAGATTGATAAGTTTTCTAGACGAAACTACTTTCCCTCCTGTAGAAATAAACAGAACTCCTTGCTGATAACATTCTATCCCTAGCAGCACAAAAATAACAGAATACATTTGCTCATTTCAAAGCTTGTTTCAAAGAAACAGCTAGCACACATATTAAAAGATGTCAACATTGTAATATCAAATATAACCACCAGCTTATTTCAAAAATAAATCAAGTATTGTATAGCACAGCTGCATTATAACTAAATACCTGGGATGCAAAATCAACAAAGAAGAAAATAGGCAAACACTGCAGCACCAAAATGAAAGATCAAGCTAGAAAATAAGTTCAGTATGCTAACATCACATGAAAGCAAGCTAGAGCGTATACTTTAAAAGAAAAGAGACAAAAACAAACATTATTAAGAAATATCACTTAGAAACAAGGAAGTTTAAGAAAGCACTGGGAATAATAAAACAGCAAATAACAGCAGATACAAAGCTTGAATTGCACACTATAGGCATAATTTCCAATTTCAGTCAGATCAGAAATGTTTCTACCAATCTAACAATGGATAGACCTACTCAAGACCCAACAAAGAGAAAACAGTGCAGTTCTGGATGCAGCTATGGGACAAGCCATAGAAATACAACAAGGATGCATCTTGGATAAAAGAGGTGGATAAAAATAAAAAAGAAGTTGAAATGAAAGAACAGCAAAAATGGTGGAGAAAAGGATGAGGATCAAGAGCTGGTAAGCACCACAGGACGACAACTGCATGGTTTTTGATTGAAACAGCTGCCTGGTCTATTTCCACTCATTGCCAAGCACATTAATGACATAATACAAGAAGATGAAATTAAATATTGGTTAACATCTAGTAAACTCTATCTGAAAAATTCAGCAAAAGGGCCAGCACCAGGCATTTATGGACCAATCACCTGCTTACCAACGACTTTCAAATTGCTCATTAGTGTGGTAGTTGATGCAATCCAACAGCATCTAGTTGAAAACTAGCTCTTTCCAGCTGAGCAGAAAGGAAACTGCCCAAATATCAGAGGAACAGAAGATTAGTTCCTAATCAGTAAGATGATTTTAGAAAACTGGAAGAGAAGGAAGGCCAACTTGAATGTGCTGTGGCTTGGATTGATAACAAAAATATATTTGACTCCCTGCTTAGATAATCAAATGCCTAGAAATAATAAGAGTTAGTAGAAACGTCAGAAATGTTGTGCAAAGATCAATAGCCCAATGGAAGATACAGTTGCTGGTCAATGGTAATAGTAATAGAGGTTCATAGTAAGAAAGGAATCTTCCAAGGAGGCTCACTGTC
>NW_015394463.1:5856-8597 GCF_001527695.2 Protobothrops mucrosquamatus
AGAATGTAAGAAATGTATGGTAATTAGTATGTCCACAAGCAATAAATAAAAATAAATTGTTTTCTGTATGTCATAGACAAGTTAAAAATTACATACTTTGTTCTCAGGACAACAGTATAAATATATTTTAAAAGAAGACCTACCAAAATATTCTCACATAAAATAATAATATGATAAAATAAATTAAATTAATAGATACATTTTCTAGATAAAACTGCTGGCTGTAAAAACAAATCATACCTATTCCTAGTAATGTTCTATCAATATTGATAAATAAAATCTTTTTTAAATTTCTTGGGTTAGTGATGTCATTCCATATAAAATAAACCAAATAACAGAGTTCTTCCTTGGTGGCAATAATTGTCTTTTATTTTTTTATTCTAATGAAAAGCATTTTCCTTCAACGACAAGCTTTGAAACTGAGAAAGGGCCAGAGATTCACATGAATTTCATTTCAAACTCTTAAATCTTTCTTGATCCTTTGCAACTGGTCTTATTTCTTGTTTCTATATTGCATTCTTCTTCTTCTTCTTGTGCCATATCTGTTATCGGACGTTGGCGATCATGTTGACGATCCTGTTTTTATCAGCAGCCGCACGAAAAAGTACTGCTGAGTTTTGTCCAAACCAGTCCCTTAGATTTTGAAGCCATGATGTTCTTCTTCTGCCTGGACCTCGTTTGCCTTCAATCTTTCCCTTGGCTTTCCCAGGCGGCTTATCACCTCCTCATTTCTGATCTTGTCAACCCAGCTTATACTTAATAGCTGCCTGTAAATCCACATTTCAAATGCTTCTAGTTTCTTCAGGTGACCTTCTGTCAGAGACCAACTCTCTACTCCATGGAGCAGGATAGGAAAAATATAGCATCTGACAAGCCTGATTCTATATTGCATGCTTGTATCATTTCTAATTTTCCTCATTAAGTGGTCTAAGAAGGAAATCTCAAAAGCTTTCCAAAACTCCAGCACCTTGTCAGAGAAGAAGCAGAAGCAACTGCAGGCATCATTAATCCATAAGCACAGGACAACAATGTTCCCCTCTGCAAATGGTCAGGTGCTGTCCTAGCTTCCCAGAATATTTTGCCATTCATGGAGTCATCCATCCCTTCCACTATGAAGTTCTTGTGGAAATGTGATATTATTATTTATTATTTTTATTTATTAAATTTATATACCGTCCTATCTCCCTTACGGGACTCAGGGCGGTGAACAAGCGATACTAAAAACCACAATAATAAATAAATAGTTTCTGTTCTAAAATCAAATTAAATAACAGGCCTGTTCTAAAAACACCCCATACAAAACCCCCACTAAAACATAATCAAACTACGCCAGGCCGGCTGCACGGAATAGATGGGCCTTCAGGGCTCGGCGAAAAAGGCGCAGGTCCGCAACTGTACGTAGGTCGGGGGGTAGGTCATTCCAGAGGGCAGGAGCTGCCACAGAGAAGGCTCTCCCCCTGGGGGTCGCCAGCCGGCATTGTCTGGCTGACGGCACTCTAAGGAGGCCCTCTCTGTGGGAGCGGACTGGTCGAAGGGAGGTATTTGGTAGGAGGCGGTCTTGCAAATTATTATAAAGGCTTATGGTTAAAAACTTCTCTTTTAGCACAGGTCAGGATTCAAGAAATATGTGGCAGACTGCATTTAAACTAATAGCAAGAAAATATTGCCATTATTTGGGACCAAAGTCATATCTTAATTTTAAATGGTTCTAGCAATTATCTTTGTCGAGTTGAGTTTTACTTTTACCATTTGTCAATCTTGCACTTGCTTTGTAAGCAAAATCCACTCCTTCTTCTGTTACAAATGTGCTACATTTGTGGGACTAGTTAATATTTGAAAAGATGTGCCATGTTGTTGGGTTAGATAATATTTGAAAAAACATCTGATTGGTTTGTGAATTGTTTCTGACAATGTAGATGGGGTATGAAGCACATCAATACTTCATTTGAGACACCCTTGACCATTCCTTACACATTAGGGAATAATGTGATGCAGTTCAGCAATAAATAATAAGCAAAACCATTGTGATTACCATGTTTTTGACAGATAGTTACATCCAGATCTACTGCTTACATGTGGATATGTTAAAAAGGGGAGGGAAGGAAATACCGATATAGTATATTATGACAACTTTTTAAGTAAATATATATGTTCTATGTGTTGACCTAGACATGGTAGCCATGACATGAAAGCAAATCAGTGTTGGGTTTCTCAATGTTGAAGTTTGCAACACATTTATGACCTCCTCCATACAACCAGCTGTTAGGAAAGGTGATAGATGGTACCAGAACAGGATCTCAGTCTCAACTAAATCCACACTAATAATATTTCACCATTCTTAAGCTAAGTTCTCATCTTCCTGTAGATAATTAGAAGAGGAAAAGGACATCTATGCCCTATGAATGGAGTAATTAAAGTAGTCCTTGTTTAGTGACCACAGTTGGGACCGGCAGTTCTGTCATTAAAGAAAGTGGTTGCTAAATGGGAAATCATGTGACGGCTTCCTTTTCCCCACTCCCCCGACCCTTTGAAATGCTCACTCTGGTGCTGGGATAATTAGCAGAAGGGAATTGATGTTTGTATTTACATTTGTAGGAAATAAAGAGAATAGGCAGACACACAATGGGGAATATAATCAAAAGGAATGAGCTGGGGCTGGTAGCCACGAGCATGCTAGGCAAGCAGCCTGGTGTATTCCCTATTGAGTGTCTGCTTAGTCTTTTGTAAATCTCTTGCCCTAT
>NW_015394463.1:10890-12064 GCF_001527695.2 Protobothrops mucrosquamatus
TCCCTCTCCTTAAAATTAGTAAAATTGACACCACTACATAATCTATCTGGGACAGACAATGTTTTCTGAGTGAATTTTGTAGCCTACTTTAAAGGAGGATCAGTTTCACATTTATTTTATTAAAACCTAGAAATCCAGGGCTGACTATACAAATACCTTCTTTTCCAGCTGTATAGAGTGAACCGTATACTTACATATAAGCATTGCAGAATAAACATTTGTTGTAATAGGTTTTGCCATCAGAGCCACAGTGGGGTTGATATATCAAGGTGCATATTTCTGATGGGTAGTCCTTACAATAACTCTATAGGAAGAAGCAAAAGATTCATTTCACAGTGTTAAGACCACTGATAAATTGAATAACCTGGGCTAAACTGATGATCTGTTATCTTATCTTGTCAAGTTGTAATTTGCTCTTCAGCAGAGTTAACTTTTGTTTTGGTTGATCCTCCTTGTCCCCATATAGGCCACCATGCATCAGCAATCCTGGAAAATGGATCTGGGTTTTTTAGGAATTATATCTTATAGTCTTTATATTGCTATGTAGATAAATTCTGCATGGATTGCAACATCTCTCCCAACATTAAATACATATACACATAAGATACACTGAAAGAAAAAGCTCCACATCAGTAATATAAAACATTGTTTAGTTTGTTATGTTTTACATTTTATGGTGCGTATGTTTTTAATTGTGTGCTGTGCCCTTAAAGGGCTTGGGAGAGTAAGCAGCTTGGGAGAGGGAATGGAGAAAAGCAGAAGATCTGGCCTGATGAGAGAAAACTGCCTGAAAAATTGTTCTGAGTCTTATTGTATCTGAGGGTACAATACGTAGACAATAAAAGTTGCGGTGGTGGGGAGGGACAGGCATGAGGTTATTATGCATCCATATTTTGGGATTCTAAACAGGAACTTCATTTAATAACTAAAATGTGGTACTCACCCTTACATCGATTTTTTTGGCAGCAATGTCTGAAAAAAAAACATAGTAATGAAAAAAAATGAAACAACTCCATATTATCTCCTATTTTTTATTTGTATGTGCCTTTCTCCCTTGTGCCAATTAAAATCCTTGATCAGATAAATAAAAAGAATAAATTAACATAAAAATCCACTAAAAACCAACTGAATAGTACTAATAAAGTTGACAGGATTATCATTAGGCAGTTCAATA
>NW_015394464.1:0-1362 GCF_001527695.2 Protobothrops mucrosquamatus
TCAGCAGAGGTAAAAAAAAATCACAGATTCCTTCCAATTCCTTCTGAGGGCTTGGGGGAGTGAAAACCATTGCAATGTGGTAGTGCTCCTAATGTCATACATCAGCGAAAAAGTTGAAACGTATCTTCTGCAATAGTAAGCTGGTAAAAAAATTCAGTCTGCAGTTCAAGACAATAATGAAACATTGCTTTTTCCGGGGGCCTTATTTTTTTATTTTGCAATTTACAACATATAATTTCTTCCTAGCAAATCTTCAATAATACAAACCTGGATTATAATCATTCTTGTTTTGTGTGCTTTGTCCTTTCCATCAAAAAGGGGAAAAAGTCTTTTAAGGCAATAACAAATATAGAGAATGAAAGATGGTGGTTATCAAGAATGTGCTTTGTGTGCCAAGATCACAAATCCATTCTGACATTCCAAAGTTAGGTTGGGAAAGTTTGGGTTTGAGTACTAGATAGTTGTTGATCTGTTCAGCTGCTTTAAGCACTGTACTACACAGACTGTTGGTCTAGCTGCAGTACTCTTTAGGGATTATCACTGAATGGATAAATGACTACTGCTGTTCTGTTCAGTGACCAGACTCAGCTGCACTGTAGGAGTTGCAGCCAATTCAGTGACTATACTGCCCCTCCCAAAAAAAAAACCCTCTTAATTTTTCCAAGTCTCCAAGACCCATTGTAAACTTCTATTTATCCATATTTTATTGGAATATCCATCTATTTGATTTAGATTTTTATGTGATCTGGAATGCTATTCAACGTCTTTTCTTTTTCTGATTAGATTTATTTCATTTTGGCTTCTCCCTTCTGTTGTCTTCCAATTGTAAAGGGATTTTAGAATTGCTTTCAGCTCTGTTTTTTTTTTTATTATTTCCTTTCCCCACTAACTAAAATTTTCAAAGCTGTTTCCCTAATGCAGAAGCTTCACTTGGGAGATCTTGCTGCTGAACAAGCATATTATATATAAAGTATAATGAATAAAATATTATCTTCATCTTAAAGCTCCACTGAAAGGGGAAAACATCTTAGCAATTCAAACTGTATGAATTTGAACTTGAGTATAGGCTGGTGGAGTACATTTGGAATTGAAAGGGAGATTATTTTTGGTGAATTTTTTTAGCTATTATTATTATTATTATTATTTATTTATCAAATTTATATCCCGCCCTTCTCCTAACGGACTCAGGGCGGCTTACAGCCAGTTAAAACAGATAACTAATACAATAATACTAATTTTAAAATATGATTAAAATGAAATATTCATTATTGGCCGTTTCTTTTTAAAATTATTTTAAAAACCAAATTAAAATACCCCTTAGGCCAGTCCGGCTAGCTGAAATAGCCATGTCTTGAGGGCGCG
>NW_015394464.1:4255-7256 GCF_001527695.2 Protobothrops mucrosquamatus
GGTGAAATAGTAATTGTCAATATATCAAAAATTAAGGATCTGTAGATTACATAAGTCAAAGTAGGACCCAGCATCTTTAGTTATGATTGCTGACTTTTGTAGATACTTCTCTACACTGGTTGCTTATGCACAATTCTGATTGGGGCCAGGAGAAGCATCTAATTAGAGAAGGCACTAGATGTGGTACAATGAATACTCTAAAAAAACCTGTATGATTGACTCAGTGTCTGTAACTAAATATACGTAGAAGCATTCTTGATAAGGATGTTGTGAAATTTCCCTTCCCTCATTTTTGAAGATAAGATATTAAATCTTGCCAAAGTAAATGTCCTTTTGTGTGGGACAGAGAGAGAGATAAGTGTCTTGAACTTTATTTTATTTAGTGAACAATTCTCTGGGTGCTAGTTCCTAAGTCAGAACTCATTTTCCTTCTATATTGTTTCTCAGAGCTGAACCTCTGTTCTTAAAAGGAGAACGAACAGAGGTTGTAACATCTTCCTGTATGATATAACGACTATCAATTTTTCTCTATCTGATGTCTCCAAATGTTAAAGGTTTCAGTTCATATAATTCCTAGCCTTAAGGGTCAGATTCCTGCTCATTGATTTAGTCCAATTTATCCACTGGTGCTACTTTAAATAAAAGAGCTGTTTTGACATCAATTCTAAAATTTCAGGTTTCCAAATTGCTGCAGAAGTGGATTTTACATTTTGCAAGTTGATGATCCATTTTCTAAATTCTGAGCTATAACAACATTTTTTTAAAATTTCCTATTAATTTACACCTTCATCCTATAAAAATGTTTTGGGTTCTATTATAGTGATGCTTTACTTTCCCATCACTCTGGGAAAACAACTGTTTTGTTTATCTATGTTATCATAGAATATTTTTTGGATGCCATAAGAGCCTTAATAACTTAGTGATTGAGAGTCTAACTTTTTAAAGGGAGATCCTAAGACATTTTGCCACCTTTTTCAATATCTATAGCATCACCACATCTGAGGCGGTAGGCTAATTGAGGGATGAGTGAATATCTTACATAATACAGATTTATTGTCCAAAGATAGGAACAGGAGGACAGGCAGAGGAATAGTTAGGAACTTGTGCACTTCCTTGCATCTCATACCTATTGTAGTCTGAGTCTGTACTTTATAGTCTGAGTAACATGTTTCAGGAATCAATAATTTTGAGATGATTGAGAGTCAGTTCGGTCCAGTGATTAAGGCACCAGGAAACTATGAATTCTACAGCACTGGAGATGGATAATCCACGATAGGGTTAACTTAATCCTCCTGCCCAATCAGATCAAGTCAGCCAAACTTGCCACGCCTGTCCTGGGCCTATCTTCCCCCAGTTTTAGACTTGATCTGGCCCAGAGCAGACGTTGCAGACTGGCTCACAGGCGGGTAGCAAACCTTTCGTGGATTATCCATAAAATATTAAATTTAAACAAATATAGGTCCTTCTTCCACAGTCCCCTGAGCAGCGTTGGGCTCAACGCTCCTTCGGAGGACTGCTCTGACCCAGGGATCTTAGCAAACAGGGATCTTTGCTCAAAAATCCCTCTCTCCCCTTCCTTACAAAAGATTTCTTTATTTCAGGATCTATTTTCACTTCGTTCACAAGGGGGGTGGTTAGATTGCTAGGATCTTCCCCCCCCATTCCGGGCCGTTACGGAGCTTGCGGCTGCAGCTCCGTAGGCCTAAGGCCGAATCGATCCACAGCTTCATTCCGACGTCGGAGCTTGCGGCTGCAGCTCCGACGGGCCTAGAAGGCCTCATTCAAGCTTTTCAGCCGGATCGATCTCTCGGAGCTTGCGGCTGCAGCTCCGACGGTCAGAAGGCCTCAACAACCTTACCTAACGGCCCCCTCGGCGTCGGAGCTTGCGGCTGCAGCTCCGACGCTTTAACTAAGCCGGATCGCCTTCCCACGGCCCCCTCGGCATCGGAGCTTGCGGCTGCAGCTCCGACGCTCTAAAGGCGCGAATCGGACGGGCGGCGAAGCTCGACCCCCCCCCTTAATCTCCCGGCTTCGAAGATCATAGTTAAGCGCCAAAGGCCATTGTCTGAAGGCTAAAAACTTCGGATTGCCTCCTTTCGCCTTTCTCGATCCGGGCAGTTTTCCCACGCCAGGAGACGGCGTTTCCACTTGGGCTAGGCAAAGCAAGGCCTGAGGAGCTGGGGGGAGGTGTGATCAGGCAGGAGTGGCCGCCATTTTGTGGCGGCCGCCATTTTGAATTCACCAGGCACAGGCCTCAGATAAAAAAGTGAGATTTTTCTTCGTATTCAGGCCTCTGTGGATTAAATTGGCCCCATCAGACTACAGACTCTCTCAGGGGTCACAGTACCAAGGCTTTGGGTAAAAGGGGTAAGGACCACACTCCCTTAGGGGCTTCCCATTCAGCCTTGGTACAGGTCCAAAAGTTTGATTGGACCACCTGGTGTCTCAGACCCTGGTCACCCTGGGCTTGCTGCTGTACAGTGGTTTTAGCCTCCACAACTGTACTGTTACCACTCATAGTTGCTGGCCTGGTAACATAGCAAGCCTCACCTGCAGCCTTTGGCCACTGCAGTGGGAACACTGTTTTTGCAGGTACACCAGGGAAGGCAACAACCCTGGTCCGGTGACTGGGGGGGGGGACTAGGGCAGCCTACTTAATACCTTGCCCTAGACCTTATCAGCCAATTGATCCCTTCCCAGGTGCACCCACTCATGCACCTGAAGTTTTGTACCAGCATGGAGGAGAATACGGCCAGTGAACCCAGGGTCGCATCTCCTTCTTCAGGGCGGAAAAGGCACAGGTCTCCTTCCCAGGAGGCTGCTGGTAGGATCGCGGCCAAGGCCAAGCCCAAGGCTGCTTCTGGGGGGAAAACCTCCAAATTGGCTGACAAACAGGCCAGCAGGAGACACCAGGCGCTAGAGAAGGAGTTCTCAAAGGCTCAAAGACAGGCTAGAGCTGAGACTGCTCAGCCTGAGGCCACATTCTTTGATTTACCTCTAG
>NW_015394464.1:9824-12062 GCF_001527695.2 Protobothrops mucrosquamatus
TCAGATGGTGGGTCTCCCCAGCTATGGCCAGGGGATCCCTCTTCAAGGAACCGAGTCGGCTCACCATCACAACGGACGCCAGTCTGTTTGGATGGGGAGCCCACTATCAGTCTCAATGGGCACAGGGTCGGTGGTCTCGGTCAGACCTCAGTCACAATATCAACTGGCTGGAGCTAAGGGCCATACATCTTGCCCTTCGCCACTTCCGCCACGACATTGCAAAGCAACACGTGTTGGTCCTTATGGACAATGTGGCGGCGAAGTCCCACGTGAATCGGCAGGGGGGGACTCGGTCCCGAGCGCTCCTGACCGAAGCCCAGCAGTTGTGTTCCTGGGCAGAGACCAAGCTCGCCTCGCTCAGAGCGGACCACATATCGGGGGAGGCGAACACGAGAGCAGACTTCCTGAGTAGGTCCACGGTGGACCACTCAGAGTGGCGCCTACACCCGAGACTATTCAGGGAGATCACGCACAGATTCGGGATGCCCATCATAGATCTCTTTGCCTCCAGGTCAAACACACAGCTCCCGCAGTTCCTTTCATGCTTTCCAACACCGGAGGCGGAAGGAATAGATGCCCTTCGGACGTCATGGCCGGACGGCCTACTCTATGCCTTTCCTCCCCTTCCCCTCCTCCCTGCAGTCATACGCAAACTTCTGCAGGAAAAGGCAGAGGTGCTCCTAGTAGCCCCCTTCTGGCCGCGGAGAACTTGGTTCGCCGACCTAGTCGGCCTTTCCCAGTCACACCCTTGGAAGATTCCCCCAGACAGGATAGCCCTGACACAGGGGGACCTGATGCACCCGGACCCTCAATGGCTCCAGTTAGCCGTCTGGCACTTGAACGCCAGATCCTAATGCAGGAGTCATGCTCTTCGGGGGTCATTGAGGTGATCCAAGCAGCCCGTAGACCGGCTACTAACCGCATCTATGATGCAACGTGGCGGAACTTTTGCCAATGGTGTTCCTCGTGACAACTTCAGTCATCAGAACTCACCGTTCCACACATATTAGAGTACTTGTTAGGTGGTCTGAACAAGGGATTAGCACCGAATACCTTACGTAGGCAAGTTGCGGCTCTTTCGACCGTACTTTCTTGCGGTGATACTGCCTCCTTGGGTCAGCATCCTCTGATCCGTTCCTTCCTCAAGGGCGCCACTAATATTAAACCCCCCGTGGTACACAGGTACCCCTCGTGGGAGTTACCAAGGGTTCTTCAAGCGCTTACTAGGGCCCCTTTCGAGCCCCTTAGTTCGTGCGACATGAGGTCCTTGACCATCAAGGTCGCCTTCTTAGTAGCTGTTACTTCTGCCCGGCGGATCTCTGAGTTGGCGGCTCTCTCAGTCAGGGAAGACCTGTGTGTATTCCACCGGGATCGGGTCGTCCTTCGCTTAGACCCCACCTTCGTGCCCAAAGTCAACTCCCTTTTCCATAGGGCCCAGGAGATCGTGCTTCCTGATTTCTGCCCGAATCCATCCCATCCTCTGGAACGGCGGTGGCATTCCCTGGATGTTCGCCGGGCCCTTCGTTATTACATCAAAAGAACGGCCACCTTTCGTAATTCCGAGGCTCTATTCATTTCCTTCCACCCGGCCTCCCAAGGCCGGAAGGTCTCAGCTTCTACGATTGGCCGTTGGATAAGAGCTTGCATTGCGGGAGCGTATCAGGCCAATTCCTGGCCTGTACCGCGTAGGGTCACGGCCCACTCGACGCACAGTGCGGCCACCTCGGCGGCTTGGGCCACGCAAGCCTCCATCGAGGAGGTATGTAGAGCGGCTACGTGGTCTTCCCCGTCTCCATTTATCCGTCATTATAAATTGGACAGGTACGCTTCTGCGGAGGCATCCTTTGGCAGAAGGGTTCTTCAACAAGTGGTGCCTCACGACCCAGTTCCAAACTTGCACGCTTCCCTCCCGTAAGGACAATGAGCTTTGGTATGTCCCTATCGTGGATTATCCATCTCCAGTGCTGTAGAAGGGGCGTTGTCTTACCTGAATGCCGTTTCTCAGCACGGAGATGGATAATCCACCCCCACCCAAGTAAGTCCTTAGGCCTATGGGTTAGTCTGTGAGCCAATACGTCATGCTGTCAGCCAGTGCTGCGTCCTCGTCAAAAACTGGGGGAAGATAGGCCCAGGACAGGCGTGGCAAGTTTGGCTGACTTGATCTGATTGGGCAGGAGGATTAAGTTAACCCTATCGTGGATTATCCATCTCCGTGCTGAGAAACGGCGTTCAGGTAAG
>NW_015394464.1:16284-19214 GCF_001527695.2 Protobothrops mucrosquamatus
GGTTAGTCTGTGAGCCAATACGTCATGCTGTCAGCCAGTGCTGCGTCCTCGTCAAAAACTGGGGGAAGATAGGCCCAGGACAGGCGTGGCAAGTTTGGCTGACTTGATCTGATTGGGCAGGAGGATTAAGTTAACCCTATCGTGGATTATCCATCTCCGTGCTGAGAAACGGCGTTCAGGTAAGACAACGCCCCTTCTAGTCCCACCTTAGGCATGAAAGCCAGCTGAATGACTTTAGGCCAGTCATTCTCAGCCCAACTCATTTCACAGGGTTGTTGTTGTAGGGAAAATAAGAGGAAGGAGTGTTGGATATCTTTGCTGGTTGGAGTTATTTGTAAGAACAATAAAGGTAGGCTGTAAATAAATCTGTATGATTCTGATCTCTTCTCACTTTAGCAACATCTCATAAAAAGTAACATTTAACCTTTTTAAAAAAAAAACTCTCTGTCTTAAATTCTGGAATGGAAATAGACTTGAAAACCATACTATTGATCTGTAGTCTTCTTTATGAGTGCAGGAAGGGCTATAGTTTATTTTTTTAAAGCAGGGATCTTCAAACTCGGCCCTTTTATGACTCATGGACTTCAACTCCCAGAATTCTGGAAGTTGAAGTCCATGAGTCATAAAAGGGCCGAGTTTGAAGACCCCTGTTTTAAAGGCTTGAAAATAAAACATTCATGCCTGCTGCTTTGGTTGAGACAGGTTTTGATCATAAGAGATGATTGAAATTTACCTTTTAAATTTCTCAGGAGTCCCTCCTGACTTTTATACATTTGTTGCTAATTATTCTCGAAGAGGAGACAAGGCTTAATTAGGAGGACTTGCCACTTTTTACTCTTACGGGCTCAAGTTCATATGTTAAAGTCAATTTAGAGACTTTCATTGCGAGAGGAGCTCTGCATCTTCCTCATACTAGAAAGCTCTGCACAGAGGGATATGTAAGGAGAGAATTTGCCTGTCGGGCTGCCTGACCCCTGGATTTAGAAAACTATTTTAGGCTTCCAGGTGTTACTAGCAGCTAATTTGTAGGTGTCAGCTCCCTGTGGACTAGGAAACAGCTAAATGCCTAGGCATCCATATCAAATGCTTAAGTTCCCATTGACTGTTCTCTGTAGAGTATGTTTTAGGACAATTACTAGCTATTTTATTTTTGGAGGAGGACACTTCTGAAAGGGTTTTTAAGGAGCTCTATGAAAAACTACACTTAATAACCCAGGAGAAAGAATGAGGGTCGGTGTAGAGTGAGCCTGGAAGCTTAGCCTTTGATGTTTGAAATATGTTTCCTTTCTCCTCACCTGTCAGGTTGTGCCTTTAAAGAAGGGAACATGTTCCATCCCATCCCATCCCATCCATGAAGAGAAGAGAGTTTAGGTTTTTGATTGTTTGTTGGGATTATCTGGCTGTGTCTTGATATTGTCATGTGAAAATATCAAACTAGCTACTCTATTCCCAATTTTTGCAATAGATTTAATGTGAAAAAAATGACCAGGTGATTTGAAAAGGTATAGTGAAATTAATTATATTGAAAAATTGAGAAGTCTTAATATTGTAACCTAAATCAATTAGATCAAGCAAGTTGAAGTGCAGTGATCAAATTAAGGCTGTTTCCTTACTCCTTAATTGAATAATATCCACCACTTCTTGAATTGGCAAAAAATCATACCTGTATGAAATGCTACTTTTATGTCTTAAGATTGTCTCACTTAAGATTGGAGATGAGGTATACACAACTTTATGGGAACATAACAGAAAAAAAGATGTTGCTAGTCTATGCTTGAATCATATATGCAAGTAGGAAAAAGTCTTAAATGTTGCTGAGAAGTTGCTATAGTATTACTTACTACTGGAAATGTGCTTTCCTTGCTGTAGTCTTTAAGGACGTTTATTGTACTACAGACATGGTTTCAATTATCTATGTAATAGTCATGTTCCTATCTCTAAATGAATTGCAAAATAGAGCCAGATTATATTTCTATTTGTTCTTAATTTGCTTTGATACTTTTTTCAGTTGTTAGGAAGGAGAAAAATTGAACCTATTGTAATGGACTTTGTTTTAATAGTTGTATTTATTGTTTTAAAGCATGCTTGGCTTTATTATATTTTTGTTGTGAATGCACAACAAAACTCAAATATTCCTTTCATTGAAAAATTGGGAATTAAAGTATTCTCTGTGTCAAAGATTTAGTTATTATGACAAAGATGTTAAAGGGTTCTTAAAAAGTATTTGTACTATACTACCTCTTGTGCCTGTTAACTTTTCAGTTTGTAGAAAGAATGTCAAAAATTAGTGCTTGTAGTGGAAGGGGGGAAAAAAGAGATACTGTACTTTGGTTTCAAGCAGTATTGCATTCAGTTACATCAACTGTAAGACAGTAATAGATTTAGTTTCATTTCAAACATTAAATGGGGTAGGTCCTTCCCACAGTGAGTAGCCCCAAATTATATTTTATCAAATTAAATACATTGATGTGTTTATTATCTATAACAGTGGTTCTCAACCTTTTTAATGCCGCGACCCCCAACCGATCATAAGTCGAGGACTAAACCGGTCGTAAGTCGAGGACTAAACCGGTCGTAGGTCGAGGACTACCCAGCCGGTCATAAGTCGAGGACTTTCCCTGCCCGGGAGCGCCGCACATGCGTGATTCCGCCCCCTGCGCCGGCCGAGGCGTAGCTGGCAAGCGGCAGAGACGGAGCAGGCTGACCACCAGCTGGCCCAGCCCAAGGGAGGTAAGGCACCCGCCGGAAAAGGGGAAAAAAATGGCGGACAGCCTTGCTTGGCGACCCCCGTGAAATGGTCGATCGACCCCAAATGGGGTCGCGACCCATAGGTTGAGAACCGCTGATCTATAACATCCTGATTAATTCTCTTCTATACCTTTGGGAAATTACACTGAATATCTTTTCTCAACGAAATTAACACGAGGAAC
>NW_015394465.1:0-1454 GCF_001527695.2 Protobothrops mucrosquamatus
GTGCCCCAACATGAAAATAATATGCTTTTTAAACATGTTAAACAAGGCCTGTATTGATAGAAAATTGAGAACCAGTTTATATTTACATTATAATTATAGAACATATTTAATACTATATACTTTGTTAATATCATAACAATTTTGTATCAAAATATTTTGGAAGGATCTTTAAGGTTAAATTTAATTAAAGGTTTATGAATTGTAAAAATAAAAAACATGGTCAAAAACTTCAGAGTTCCAGAAAAAAAAGATATTTATCCTTCAGAATCTTAAGAAAAGGAATTATTTGGCCAAATTATACATAAGCAAATAATTTAAAATACAGATAAATAAAATGAGATACTGGGGGGAGTTACACAGTGAAATGTATGATCTCTGCAGAACTGACATTAATACAATAAACTATATTATCAGCATAAATTTAATAATGCATTTTTAGGAAAAAGAATGAGAACTGAGCATAACAAATATTTATGCACATCGGATGAGTAAAGATCAGCCAGAGAAAGGTGATTCATGTTCTTCTCCAAAATGTAGCAGAAAGTTTGTTTCATACTTTATTGTTAAATAAGAAATATGATAATTCTGTTACTCGTCAAAAAATATTTCAAATCACTGCTCTATTTTCTTTTATTAAATGGCAATACTACATTTTGCAAGCTCATTATTTAATAGTCATCAGTGCTGATTGTCATCATTTTCTCTAGATATGAGAGATAAGGGGAGAAGAGTTTTATGGATATTTACTAACAAATCCCACTAAATTCAAAAGTCATTTGTTACAGGATAAACTGCCTTATATTTTGATGACTTCTAGAGCCTTTTAATTTGGTATATCCCAAAGTCTGGCTGTGGAAATGAAACTACTTTATTACTTCATGCCATGCTGCCATTATACAAATGAGTTAAATTGTGTATTTTGAAGCAAAAAGTGTTAATATCAGGCAAATTTATATATTTATTTCTTAAATTTATATACTATAGCTGCCCATCCCACTAGAGGTACATATAGTTCAAGATCACATTATTACTGTTTCTGCCTCCAAATTTAAAGCCACAATTATTTTTTTTCTCAATCCCGCCTCCCCCGTATGCTTTCAACATATAGGTTGAATTAATAAGAAGAGTGCATATAACCATTTTTCACCCCTTTGTCTACCTCTGCATTTTGAATGAAATACAGAAGTGGTTTACCATTGCCTTGTCCCAGGCGGTATAAAGAATCCCCATGCCATTGCCACTGAAGGGATTATCCAACATTGTCCTATGATGCTGCTTCTATCCAATATACACAGTCCCCAAATTATGATTCAATGGAGCTCAGAATTTCCATCATAGGTTATGATGGTCATAAATCAAGGGACCCATGTTACCAACCTGATTTTACAACCTTTTTTGCAGTGTTTCTTAAGTGAAGGCCCAGTTATAAAGCAAATGATGCGATCATTAAACAC
>NW_015394465.1:5241-7561 GCF_001527695.2 Protobothrops mucrosquamatus
TGAAAATCCTTGCCAAGAAAACTACAGGGATTCTCCAAGAGATCTCTGAGAATTGGAAATAATTGGGTGAAATAAAAATAAAAGTTATGGCTCTCCTGATAGGAGGACATTCCAGTAAATCTTCTTTAAGCATGTGTCTACCTGTCCTCACCTGAACCTTGAGTCAGCCAGGAGCTAAGGCACCCCAAGTATGGGCTTAGGTAATCTGCTACTAGAGTCCTTTTGTGGTTGCTTGATCACATCTTCAGTCACCCCATGCAGACAAAGTGGGTTGCATTGATGGAAATGGAGGAAGCCCCGGCAATGATGTGTTTAGAATTAGCAATTCTGTGACTGCTACTGGCTTTGTCAATATGGTCCTGCCTGGCCCCCTTTCTGGTCCCTAACCACTGCTCTTGATGTTCATTCTTGTTTTGCCAGTGTGGGAAACTAAATTGTGGTGTAATTCTCCTTTTTAATGATGTTCAGAAAGAATTACAAAAGAATTCTAAAAAGTATCAGTATGTCAGTTGGTAAAAGTCTTGAACGAGGTGGTTGATGGTAGCTGGGACTTGGAATCCAAACGCTAAATCCATGTCTTAAAGATATTGGTAGTCCTTGGTTAAAAACAGCAATTAGGGCCAGAATTTCCATTGCTAAGCAACATGATTTTACAGCGCGACATTCCATCATTACACTGCCTAGTAATAGCCACTTAAATTGCTGTCATTAAGTGAAACCTGCTCTATCATTAAGCATGATATTATATGGTTGCCATTTGCAACCTTCTGCAGGCTTCCCCAATGTCTTTGCTTGTCAGAGGTCAGCACTGAAGGTCACAAACGGCAATCACATGACCACAGCATGCTGAAACATTGAAGTGCAATCCAATCACCAAGCACCTGGATTGTGATTATGTGATCACAAAGGTGCTCTCACAGCTGCAACTATCAGGATAGGTCATCAATTCCCATTCATTCAGTACCATGTACATCAGGCTGCTCTTATAGTTTTATCAAACTGAGATGAAATCTGGATAATGCAGGGAGGGTGAGGGGACAAGAAAAAAATAGAAAAGACAAAGTAATGATTGGTTACATTTTAATGTTGATGAAATTAAAACATTCCTCCAGTTACAACTATATTATTGTGGCTCATTGCACAGTCAGCCAGATGGCCAGACTGGATTTGAATTTTCATCCACCTATCCAGTCCTTCTCAAGGACCTGGCAGAGGCGTTATTACTACGCTTCAGCACACATTCAGCCAGATGTTAGACTGGATGTGGCATTTTATCACCTACCAAGTCCTTCCGAAGGGCCTGGGGTAGGCAAGTGTGTGTGTTTGGTAGAGTTAAAGATATTGTCACAGGATGGAAGCTGTTCCAAGCAAAGCTGCCTTTGGCAACTGACTGAGGGTGATTTTGTCAGTGCCGATGGTATTTAAGTGGTGCCCTAGTTGTTTTGTGATGGCATCTTTTTGCTCTCTTTTGCTACAATAATTCCAATTCTGTTTACTGGTCTTTGAATTTTGTTATTTTCTCCAATTCTTTCTCTGCTTTTCTGCTGTCTACAAGAATTGCCATATGCTCTTTCCGGACATCATCATTCTTCTTATTATTCATTTGCCACCCAACTTATGGTTCAAGGTGACAACTAGATAAAGGAACAACTTTGTCTTCATTTTTTCCTAGCAGCATATTACAGGTAATGGTCATCCAACAGCATTCACATAAAAACCCTTTAGTTTTCTTAGTTGTGTTTTTCTTAAAAACTGGATGGAAAAGGGAAATTTTCCTATGGCTTACTTAAAATGCCCTGTTTGGAAAAATCTTACTGCAATTTAAAATTACACTAGATCAGTCTCCTCTGACTTTTTGTTTGAAGTCTGTAATTAAATGCAGGTTTAAAAGCTTAAACACTAAGTAGTATCTCCCTAAGAGAAAGTTACTTTTGGGATTGGAGAAAACTCCTGAGAAAACCATGGTCAGCCAAGAGAACAAATCAGTCAATCATCAAACAAACCAGCTCAGAGTTTTCACTCAAGGCACCAATGACCAGACTCAAGTTATCCCACTTGGGACACATTATGCAAAGACCAAGCCCTCTGGAGAAGGTTCTAGAGCAAGGAAATGTGGAAGGGAAAGAACAGGGTGACCGGCAGCAAAGTGGATGGACTCGGTTACTGGAGTGAAGAGTGCATCGTTGGAGGATCTGAAGGACCAGATTACGAGTAGATAATGATGAGGTTGCTAAAAAAATCAATCAAAACTCCTTTCTTCTTCCAATTTATCTCCTTGCCAAATGAACACTTCTGAAAAATGCAAAAAACTCAATTTTAT
>NW_015394465.1:10928-12061 GCF_001527695.2 Protobothrops mucrosquamatus
GGTGTTTTGAGTGGATGTTGGGCAAAACTTCTTGCTCTTCACACTGCCTTTCATTTTTGTACATTAGGCTTAGTTTTATAGAAAATTGAGATTTTTTGTAAGAATGACTCTTACTTTAATTAGTCGGTTGATGACATTGGCCTAATCAGCACGTTGAAAATTATATATTGGCTAAACGTACCGGACTTAGCATCATACCGAGGCAAAAAATAAAGCATGAAATGAACAAGTTTTTACTCTTGTCTCCTCCTCCTCCTCCTCCTCCTCCACCACCACCACCACCACCACCACCACACCTCTTTATGTTAGCATTATAATACATATTTAATACTGTTTCCACAAAAATAAGACCCAGCCTTATATATTTTTTGTCTCAAAAAAGGCATTACGTCTCATTTGCAGGGGATGCCTTATTTTTTCCCCTGACAACTGCCTCGCCTTGCTGTGGCGTCACAAACATCCCTGTCAAGCAAAACCCCGGATGTCTGCACACCCACTCATGTCAGTGCTGCTGCCACCGGTATAGGTGGGGGGAGGGGGAGAAATGCCCCCTGTGCCCCACACCCACTTAATTCAGGGTCCCCTCAGCCAAGTCTTCCACACCCCACCACCTGCCTTGCCTCAATTGTTGCATGAAGGAAGGAAGGAAGCAATTGTTGCATGAAGGAAGGAAGGAAGGAAGGAAGGAAGGAAGGAAGGAAGGCTTAAGGACAACCATGGAGGTGAAGGGACAGAGGCAGCACAAAAAAGCTGCTGTTTCATGCAAGCAGGTGCAACTATGTCGACCGAGGGTCCTGAGGGTCACATGAGAAGTTTTGTTATTGGGTGATGGTGGATAAAACCAACCATTTTGCAGTAGTTTTCTGCCTCTGCATCTTCCTCGGGCGGCTTACTCTGTCCCCCTTTACTTTTAGCATTCAGGGAAGCCCGTGCCTTTATGTGTCCTTAAGTTGCTCTTTAGGCTCTATCATAATTTGATTTGATTTGATTTTGATTTTATTAAATTTATACCCCGCCCTTCTCCCGGAGGACTCAGGGCGGCTTACAGCCAGTTTAAAACAATGGAACAGTACAATACAAAATTTAAAAAAGATTAAAAATAACTATTCGAATTTGGCCGCTTGGCAAAGGGA
>NW_015394466.1:0-1534 GCF_001527695.2 Protobothrops mucrosquamatus
AGAGAAATAACAGGAAAAATAGGGAGGGAGGGAGGGAGGGAGGAGAGAGAAATAATGGGAGAAATAGGGAGGGAGGGAGGAAAGGAAGGAAGAGATAAGAGAAATAACAGGAGAAATAGAGGGAGGGAGGGAGGAAGGAAGGAGAGAAAGAAATAACAGGAGAAATAGGGAGGGAGGGAGGAAGGAAGGAAGGAGATAGAGAAATAACAGGAGAAATAGGGAGGGAGGGAGGGAGGGAGGAAGGAAGGAGAGAGAGAAATAATGGGAGAAATAGAGAGGGAGGGAGAGAGGAAGGAAGGAAGGAAGGAAGGAAGGAGAACAAGAGTTAGAAAGGAGGGAGGGAGGGAGGAAGAGAGGATAGGGATAGGGAGAAAGAAAGAAAGAATGAAAAGAAGAAAATCTTTTTGGCGGCTGCTCAAAGGTGCCAGACGGTTCATCTCTGCCTGCTTTTCTGTCCCTGCTTGATCCTCCCTCCCTCCCTGCCTCCTTTCCCCTCCTCTCCAAAAAAACCTCGGGGCAGGGCTTGGCCGCCTTCTCCGAGACAGGAAGGTGTCCCCAAGTCTCAGGAAGGAAAAACACTCTGTGCTGAACCCAGAAAGAGAGTCTCGGTGGGGCCGAGGTTGGCCCGGCTCCAGTCCTGACATCACCTGGGAACTGGATCCCGAAACACAGCTGTCCTCCTCTTTGTCTTCTCTTTGGCCTTTTTTTGGTGTTTTTTTTAAACGTTCCAGGGATGTTTTCATCCTTCTTTTTATAGCTATTTTCCCCTCCCAAATATTTTAGGCACTTCGAATGTTTTAACCCCCCGAGATCTGCAATTTTGGGCTAGAAAGAGAGAGAGAGAGAGAGAGAGAGAGAGAGGAAAAGGACTAGATCTCTCGCAAGGCAAAGTCTTCTCTCCAGTTTTCCAGCATTTGACGAACATCTGGGGGGGGGTCCCAGATGATCGGAAGGGGAATCCCAACACTGAGGTTTCAAATCAACATCTCACGCCCCCCCTCCCACCCTTTCGATTTGATTCCCTGATTTTAGAATTGAATGAAACCTAGCATTAAATAGTCCTCTCCTTGGGGGCTCTCAGAGCTTGGTGGCTTTCTTGCAGACGTTTCATCACCATACTAGGGAATATCATCAGGGCTAGAGGGGAGTGGGGTGTGTGGAGAAGAGGAGGAGGAGGAGGAGGAGGAGGAGGAGGAGGAGGAGGAGGACTGTGGGGTCCTTGGTGCACTCTGAGCTGGGTGGTTTTCCTGCAGACGTCTCATGACCTAACTAGGGAACATCATCAGTGCTGGAAGGGAGTGGGTTTTGCAGAAAGGAGGAGGACGATTGTGGGGGTGGGGTCCTTTGTGCTCTCTGGGTTATGGGCCCTTGCTTTAGACCACCCAGAGTCCCTCCTTAAGTTAGGTGGGTGGTCATCTAGACATTGATGGATGGATGGATGAATGGATCGATAGATGGAAAACAAATGGATGGACAGATGGACAGATAGGGGTGTGTGTGTGTGTGTGTGTGTGTGTGTGTGTGTGTGTGTGTG
>NW_015394466.1:5536-6877 GCF_001527695.2 Protobothrops mucrosquamatus
TCACCCTCCCTTCCTGGATGGAGCCCTTTCGCACTGCACGGGGGGGGGTGGGGGGGGTGGGGGTGGGGGGGTAGAGTTTAGGAAAGGGGCTGCAGACCACAGAGCCAGGATGCACCCTTGAATTAATTGAGTCGATTAATTATTGAGTTAATTCAATTTCTGGGATTTGTGCATTGTTTGTTTGTTTGTTTGTTTGTTTGTTTGTTTCTTTCTTTCTTTCTTTCTTTCTCTTCCTTCCTTACTCCCTCCCTCCATCTTTCTTTCTTTCTTTCTTTCTTAGTTTTTTCTTTTCTTCCCTTCCTTCATCCATCCATCCATCTTTCTTTCTTTCTTTCTTTCTTTCTTTCTTTCTTTCTTCTTCCTTCCTTACTCCCTCCTTCTTTCTTTCCTTTCTCTCTCTCTCTCTCTTTCTTTTTTCTTTTCTTTCCTTACTCCCTTCATCCATTTTTCTTTCTTTCTTTCTCTTTCTTTCTTTCTTTCTTTTTCTCTCTCTCTTTCTTTCTTTCTTTCTTCTTTTCCTTCCTTACTCCCTCCATCTTTCTTTCTTTCTTTCTTTTTGTTTTCCTTCCTTACTCCCTTAATCCATCTTTCTTTCTTTCTTTCTTTCTTTCTTTCTTTCTTTCTTTCTTTCTTTTTTTCTCTCTCTCTCTCTCTCTTTCTTTCTTCTTTTCCTTCCTTACTCCCTCCATCTTTCTTTCTTTCTTTCTTTCTTTCTTTTCCTTCCTTCCTTCATCCATCTTTCTTTCTTTCTTTCTTTCTTTCTTTCTTTCTTTCTTTTCCTTCCTTACTCCATCTTTTCCTTCCTTCCTTCCTTCCTTCCTTCCTTCCTTCCTTCCTTCCTTCCTTCCTTCCTTCCTTCCTGTCAGAATAGAGATGGAAAGGACCTTGGAGGTCATCGAGTCCAACCCCCTGCTCAGGCAGGAGACCCTATACCATTTCAGATAAATAGCTATCCAGTCTCTTCTTGAAAACCTCCAGCGATGGAACACCCACAACTTCTGGAGGCAAAGCTGTTACACTGATTGATTGTTCTTACTGTTAGGAAGTTGCTCCTTGATTCCAGGCTGCTTCTCTCCTTGATTAGTTTCCATCCTTTGTTTCTTGTCTTGCCTTATGGTGCCTCGGAGAATAGGTGGACCCCCTCCTCTTTGTGGCAGCCCCTCAAATACTGGAATATTGTTATGATGTCACCCCTGGTCCTTCTTTTCTCTAGACTGGCCATACCCAAATCCCGCAACCGTTCTTCGTATGTTTTAGTCTCCGGCCTTTAATCATCTTCTTCTTCTCCACTTTCTCCTTCTCCTCTTCTTCCTTCCTTCCTTCCTTCCTTCCTTCCTTCCT
>NW_015394466.1:11042-14020 GCF_001527695.2 Protobothrops mucrosquamatus
GGAGGGAGGGAGGGAGGAAGTTTGATGGGAAGGACGGAACTTAGGAAGTTCCAACCTTGTTTTCAACAGATATAAACCAACTCATTATCCCTATACTTCCTTTTGGGTGTGACAGAAATCCCTCCAGCCCCTGATTTCATCCCATTTCGTCAAATCCATGCTGGCTGGGGAATTCTGGGAGTTGAAGTCCACCCGTCTTAAAGTTGCCAAGGTTGGGAAGTAACTGCTCCAAAAGGCTATTTTCGTACAGGCCATCCGTCTGGAAGGGGCTTTAAGAATTCCCTCAAAGAATTCTCCGCGGCTCCCAGGACCCTCCTCTTTCTCCATGCCAAACCTCTTTGCTGGAGGTGTCCAAACAATGGCTTGATAAGGCGGCCTATTTTTAGAGCAAGGATATAGCCAGGATTCTGACAATGGGGGGAAGGGGGCCGGGCTTCCCCCTGGGGGCCACTCGGTAGCCGAAAGGCCCGCAAAGTTTCCTCAATGACTTGGAACCACACAATGCAAGGAAGATGGAGCCGAGAAAATCATGGGCCACGCTCGCCAGAGAATATCTGCTCCTTTACCCAGAGCGTTGACCCCTGACCGGACCAGGGAAGCAGGCGCTGCCGTCAGAGGGTGGGCGAGGCTGCCGGTGAGCCTGGAAAACAAGGTGACAGCAACTCAGCTTTTCCATCAGACTTCTCCAAGGTGGTTGGCAGGGGCTGTTTTATTTCCTTTTTTATTGTCTAAGGTTACCTTCGATTCTGCCAGGAAGGACATCGGAGTCACGCGTGCTACCTTTGGAAGAACAGAATCCACGGAGCTGGAAGGGACCCAGGAGGGCTTCTAGTCCAACCCCTCTGTTACAGGTAGTCCTCAACTCACCACAGTTCGTTTAGGGACTGTTGTAAGTTACAGCGGGACTGAAAAAAGCGACTTTAGGACCGTTTTTCACACTTGCGACCATTGCAATTTAGATTCTTGGCAACTGATTCATATTTACGACGGTTGCAGTGTCCCGGGGTCATGTGATCCTNTCTCTCTCTCTCTCTCTCTCTCTCTCTCTCTCTCTCTATCTATCTATCTATCTATCTATCTATCTATCTATCTATCTATCTCTATCTTTTATGTTGCCTATCTTTCCTGCTCGAACAGGGGGCTGGACTAGAAGACCTCCAAGGTCTCTTCCAACTCTGTTATTCTGTTAAGTGGAAAACTTGTTCTTAACTAGCTTTTAACATCAGCCAATATGGCTCAGTGCTGCCATCTAGCAGAGACTCAGTTAAAACTGTCCATGCTAAATTTACAGTAAGTCCGGAATTATCGTAGTGAGTTATGACTGTCGCTAAGCTGGTTAACTGTGTAACCCTATCCTATTTTATGACCTTTTTTTTCAGTGGTTGTTGAGATAATATGGTGGTTGTTAAGTGAGTCCAGTGGTCGTAAAGTGAAGGCTGCAGTTGTCAAGTGAAAACCACAGTTTGCTATATAGGGCATTGTTTGCTATAGGGCAGGGGTCTTCAAACTTGGCCCTTTTATGACTGGTGGACTTCAACTCCCAGAATTCCTCAGCTAGGCACGCTGGGTGAGGAATTCTGGGAGTTGAAGTCCACAGGTCATGAAAGGGCCACGTCTGAAGCCCCCCTGCTATAGAATATATAAGGCGGGTATGAGTATTTTGAGGAAATCTTGAAGGAACATTCTGGAAAAAAAGAGTAGATAGAGGCCTAGTTCAGATTTTTGTTGGCTGCTTTGTGGCTCCGCGGCTGGAAGAGAGGTAATTATCACTAAATGTAGAACAAAGGTAAGATTTCTGCTTTTTTCCCCTCATAAAGAATGTAATACAGGTATGTAGTCCTAAGCCAACTTCCATTGTTGGAGATTCACAACTTCTGAAGGCAAGCTGTTAATTGTTCTAACTGTCAGGAAGTTTCTCTTTAATTCCAGGTTGCTTCTCTCCTTGATGAGTTTCCATCCATTGCTTCTTGTCCTGCCTTCTGGTGCTTTGGGGAATAGGTGGATCCCCTCTTCTTTGGGGCAGACCCTCAAATATCGGAAGACCTTGTGAAAGGGACCTTGGAGACCTAGTGGATGACCACTTGACTATGAGCCAACCATGTGCAGCCGCAGCCAAAAAAGCTAATACAATCCTGGGTTGTATAAACAGAGGCATAGACTCAAGATCACATGAAGTATTAGTACCGCTTTATAAAACCCAGGTAAGACCACACCTGGAATACTGCAGCCAATTTTGGTCACCATATCCCAAAAAAGATGTTGAGAGTTTGGAAAAAATTCAGAGAAGAGGAACTAAGATGATCCAAGGCATGGAGGCTAAAACATACGAAGAACAGCTGCGGGACTTGGGTTTGACTAGTCTAAAGAAAAGAAGAAATAAGGGAGACATGATAGCAGCGTTCCAGTATCTGAGGGGCTGCGTCAAAGAAGAGGGGGGGTCATATTATTCTCCAAAGCACCAGAGGGAAGGACGAGAAACAATGGTTGGAAACTGATTAAAGAGAGAAGCAATCTGGAATTAAGGAGAAACTTCCTGACAGTGAGGATAATTAACCAGTGGAACAGCTTGCCACCAGAAATCGTGGGTGCTCCATCACTGGAGGTTTTTAAGAAGAGGTAGAAACCACAGATATTTTTGTTGGGTATTTTGGAAGATTTGGATGCAAAAGAAATGGAGTTGATGTTAAATCTTATAACTGCTGCAAGATTATTAATTGCTCAATTTTGGAAAACGAAATGTTTACCTACTATAGAAGATTGGGTATTTAAAGTCTCAAATTTAGCAGAAATGGCCAAGATTTCCGCTTATGTGAAGGATTACTCACAAGAAAGATATATATCGGTTTGGAGAAGATGGATTGATTATATTGAGTTTAAATATGGAACAAAAAAATATCATTTGGTTTTTGAATGAATTTCTGATTTTTAATATTTAAAATTATGTTAATATTATGGTATTTAATAATTGTATATTTGTT
>NW_015394467.1:0-5285 GCF_001527695.2 Protobothrops mucrosquamatus
TGCCACTGCCAGACTCCATAGCAGCTGACAGACAGCTGAAAGTGACAGGCTCTCTAGAATGCAAGGAAAGAAGGGGGAAGGTAAAAAGGAGAAAGATAAGGAGGGATAAACGTACCACAAGAAAGTCTTGCTAATCCTGTATTTGTTTCTAATAGCAGGACGATTCATCTTCCACAGATTACCAGGTCAATGGGACTTTCTGAAATTGCAGGATTAGAGGAAGAAGCAGGAATAACAATGGTAGCAGGACAAGAAGAAATAAAAAGTTGGGGGTGACAACCCATCCAGAATTCCAAGTGCTCTTCCAAGTCGTCTAATAGATGACTCCACTCCATTCCTCTTGTGTTCCCTTCCCACATTCTTGGGGCATGAAAACCTCCTGGATCTTTCTCTCTTCCTTCAACTGAAATGGTATAGGGTTTCCTGCCTGAGCAGGGAGTTGGACTAGATGACCTCCAAGGTCCCTTCCAACTTTATTATTATTATTATTATTATTATTATTATTATTATTATTATTATTATTATTATTATTATTATTATTATTATTATTATTATTATTATTATTATTATTATTATTATTATTAACTATTGTAATAGTATCTGGGAATGTCCATGAAAAACAGGAGGGAGAGCCACAGATGGGACAACTAGCATCTAAAGCAGGGGTGTCAAACTCAATTTCATTGAGGGCCGCATCAGCATTGCGGTTGTCCTCGGGGGGCCGGGTGGGTGTCGCCAGGGTGGGTGCGGCCTATTGGGTGGGCATGGATGGAGTGGGTGTGGCCTACTGGGTGGGCATGGCCAGCTCTACATCATTCATCAAGGGGGCCTGTGGGGGCTTGGGCAGGAATGGGACAGATCTGAAGGTCTCTGGCAGAAGGGAGTGGGACTGGGGCAAGCGCCATGGCATGGTCCATTTCTTCATTCCTCACAAAGGGTGACACCTCCCCAGCATGCACCCAGGGGGCTGGGCTGACGCGGCGGGGCTGGTTCCTCGCTGTTTCTAGATGGCCTTGTGGAGCTAAGACTGAATGCGTTTCAGCATAGATGGCCACCACAAAATTGTACATTGGCTCCTGGCCGGCCTGGGCCAGGGCCAAGGCAGTGGGGGGCGTTCCCTCACTGTTTCTAGGAAGGCTTCGCAGGCCACATGAAACCACTTTGTGGGCCGCATCCGGCCCCTGGGCCTTGTGTTTGACATGTCTGATCTAAAGGATGTTTTAACTCACAAATCATGGATCATTTCAGATGAGACCCTCCCAATCTTTCCAGAGAGTCAAAGGAAAGGAGAGAAGAAATACTTTCAGCCTTGCAAGATTCTGTTAATGTAACTCTATAATAAAGATAGAATTGTGGTAATGTATTTCTTACTGAAACATGCCATCTTTCTTTTCATAATGTTTGGAATAGCTTAGCTTAGTTTTGCTTGAGCAAGCTTGCACTGTAAGCGTAAGGCCGCCACCACTTTTTATTACAAGGCTTAAATTCATTAAACAAAATACACTGCTGGCCGGAACTATTTTCTATGGAACAGATCAGTTCCCCAAAAAGAAAAGTCTGTCTGGCTCTAAGTAATTTTAAAGTGCTTTTCTAAGAATCCATGATTTGTTGACTGTTGTACATATTTGATGGGGATGGCATGGCTACAGGTAGTTTTTAACTTACAACAGTTCTTTTAGTTCAACGTTACAATAAAGTTACAATGGCACTGAAAAAAAGTGACTTGTGACTATTTTTCACAATTACAACCATCACAGTATCCCCATGGTCACGTGATCAAAATTCCAGACTCATATTTATGACGGTTGCAGTATCTTGGGAATCATGTGATCACTTTTCGTGAACTTCTAACACACAAAGTCCACGGGGGAAGCCAGTTTCACTTAACAACCCTGCTACCGACACAACTACTGCAGTGATTCACTTAACAACTGTGGCAAGAAAGGTTGTAAAATGGGGCAAAATTCAACAACTATCTTACTTAGCAACAGAATATTTGGGCTCAGTTGTGGTCGTAAGCCGAGGACTCGCTGTATCGTGTTGCTTTTCTGGTCAGCAGAGAGAAATAGCAGGCATAAAATGTTCCAATTTTCTTGCCTTTACAGCATGTGTGTGATCTTTACCCCTCACACTTAATGGTAAGAAGAATAAAGAGTCTTGACTGATATAGGAACAGATGAAATCTTGACAGATTCATTAGCATATTGAACTAAGCACTCCCTGGCTGTACACCATTTTTTTCCTCATTATCTGGTCGATACTGAACAAGAATGGAATATTTTCTAAGTGGGGCTCCTATAAACATTGCTGAACAAAAATGTCAGTTAACATAACCAATGGTAAGAATCTGAAGTCATAATTCAGCTAGAGTGGGAGGATCACAGATTCCCCACTGCAGATCCATTGAAGTGTGATCAGAAGATCTCATTTAGACTGATGCATCACATATTTTACATGCTCAAAAGTTCAAAGTGCAATATTTTCACCTTATTTCCCCCTATTTCTTTTCTTCCCGGCCCTTGTGTGTTTCTGGATCATCATCACAATCATCAACATCCTTTTTCCTTCTTCAACTTCTTCTGTCTACTTTCACAAACTATAAAATAATAATAATAATAATAATAATAATAATAATAATAATAATAATAATAATAATAATAATAATAATAATAATAATAGTTGTTGTTGTTGTTTGCCAACAACATTCAAACTTTTTACAAGTATATTGGCAAATTCAGTATTCAATCATCTGATGGAAACAGTCTGTATCCGGTAGAACAAAAAGGAAATTATAAAAAATCAAGAGGAACAAAAGATCAGCTGCTCATTGACAAAATGGTACTTAAAAATGCAAAACGACGGAAAACAAACTTAAATATGGCATGGATTGATTACAAGAAGGCATTCGACTCATTACTCCATAGCTGGATTAATGCGTGTTTGCAAAACTTTGGAATCAGCAAAAATATCTGTACATTTTTGAAAGCAAATATGCAAAAATGGAAAACAGCCCTAACAGTAAATGGGAAGAACATTGGTGAAATTAACATCAGACAAGGAATTTTCCAAGGGGACTCATTTCACCACTTCTGTTCAACGTTGCATTAATTCCATTGACAATAATCTTACGAAACACAAAACTGGGATATTACATCTCAAGCCAGCATGGCAAGATAAACCATCTGCTGTACATGGATGATTTAAAACTGTATGCGAAAAGCCACACTGAACTTGAATCAATACTCAACGCAGTCCAACTATTTAGCAGCAACATCAGAATGAACTTTGGACTTGGAAAATGTGCTGTACTATCCATGCAACAAGGAAAAATGGCAAAAATAGAAGGAATAGAACTGGGAAATGGAAGTATTGTGAAAGCACTAGCAAAGGATGATGGTTACAAATACCTAGGCATATTGGAAGCAGATAACATCTTGAATGGAAAAGTCAAAGAGTCAACGCAAAAGGAATACATCAGGAGAGTCCACAAAATTTTAAAATCAAAGCTGAATGTTGGAAATATAATTAAAGCCATTAATACATGGGCAGTCCCAGTGATACACTACCCAGCTGGCTTAACTGGAAAACCTAGACCAGAAAATGCACCATGTTCTACATCTACTAAGTGACATCGACAGGTTGTACCTGCCAAGAAAAATAGGGGGCAGAGGACTATTGCAAATCCATCAAACTGTAGAAGAAGAAAAAACGAAGTTTGAATGACTATGTGAATCAAAGTACAGAAAAACTGCTGCAGGCTGTGAAAACAGAGAGCATTATAAAAATAACAGAAACAAAGGCAGAATATAAGGAAAAACGGCTGGATAACAAATTAAATAGATGGAAAACCAAAGCTTTGCATGGACAGCATTTGAAAAACGTTGAAGGAAAATGTGATAACAACTTGACATGGGCATGGCTTAAGATGGGAACCATCAAGAAAGAAACAGAAGACTTAATACTGGCTGCTCAAGAACAGCACTACAAACTAATGCCATGAAACTGAAGATACAAAAATCCACTGACAATCCAAATTGCCGACTTTGCAATGACAAAGTTGAAACTGTTTCACACCTAATCTGTGAGTGCAGCAAAATCGCGCAAACTGATTACAAATCTAGACATGACCGAGTTGCTAAATTAATCCACTGGGCACTGTGTAAAAAATACGACCTGCCTGTGTCTGAAAAGTCGTGGGAACATAGGGTGGAAAAAGTTGTTGAGAATGAGAGGATGAAGATCTTGTGGGACTTTCGAATACAGACAGATTGCCATTTGGAACACAATACGCCGGATATTGCAGCTGTAGAGAACCGAAGTGTACAGCTGATTGATATCGCTGTACCAGGAGATGCCAGAGTCGAAGAAAAAGAACTGGAAAAAATTACAAAATATCGCGACCTGGCCATCAAAACTGCGCAATTATGGATGAAACGTGTAACAGTGGTATCCATTGTCATTGGGGCACTGGGAACTATGTCCAAAAACTTTGCAAAATACATCAAGAAACTGCAGCTTCCTGCAATAACTCCAGCAATGTTACAAAAAATTGTGCTACTCGGAACATCTTATATTTTAAGGAGGTACCTGGTTGACACCTAGGATGCTGGTAGCAACCCATGTCAACCATCAGCGCCAGCCAATTTGAATGTTCAGTTGACTGAGGTTCATGTTTAATGAATAAAAGATAATAATAATAATAATAATAATAATAATAATAATAATAATAATAATAATAATAATAATAATAATAATAATAATAATAATAATAATAAAGTTGGAAGGGACCTTGGAGATCATCTAGTCCAACACTCTGCTCAGGCAGGAAACCCTATACCATTTCAGACAAATGCCTGTCCAGTCTCTTCTTAAAAACTTCCAGTGTTGGAGCATTCACAGCTTCTGGAGGCAGGTTGTTCCACTGATTAATTGTTCTCACTGTCAGGAAGTTTCTCCTTAGTTCTAGGTTGCTTCTCTCTTTGGTTAGTTTCCACCGGTTGCTTCTTGTCCTGCCTTCAGGTGCTTTGGAGAATAGCTTGACTCCCTCTTCTTTGTGGCCAATATTTATTTATTTATTTATTTATTAATTACATTTATATCCCGCCCTTCTCCTTGCGGACTCAGGGCGGCTAACAATCAGATAAAAAACACACACATTATACACCTATTAAAATTGATTAAAAAGAAATATTTAACTCGTCAAATTTAAAAATAAATAAAACCCCTTTAAAATCCCTTAGGCCAGTCCCGCAAGCTGGAACAACCACGTCTTGAGGGCGCGGCGG
>NW_015394467.1:5766-6957 GCF_001527695.2 Protobothrops mucrosquamatus
CCGGCACTGTCTGGCTGACGGCACCCTGAGGAGACCCACTCTGTGGGAGCGTACAGGTCGGTGGGGGGAAACCTGTGGCAGGAGGCGGTCTCGAAGATAGCCAGGTCCGATGCCATGGAGCGCTTTAAAGATAATAGTCAGCACCTTGAAGCGCACCCGGAAGGCCACCGGCAGCCAGTGCAGCTCGCGCAAAAGCGGCGTAACGTGGGAGCGACGAGTCCCTCCCAACACCGCCCACGCGGCCGCATTCTGCACTAGCTGGAGCCTTCGGGTGCTCCTCAAGGGGAGCCCCATGTAGAGAGCTTATATCTTTGAGATATTGGAACACTGCTATCATATCACCCCTAGTCCTTTTCTTCATTAGACTAGACATACCCAATTCCAGCAACCGTTCCTTATATGTTTTAGTCTCCAGTTCCCTGATCATCTTTGTTGCTCTTCTCTGTACTCTTTCTAGAGTCTCCACATCTTTTTTACATTGTGGTGACCAAAACTGGATGCAGTATTCCAAGTGTGGCCTTATCAAGGCATTGTAAAGTGGTATTAACACTTCATGTGATCTTGATTCTATCCCTCTGTTAATGCAGCCTAGCACTGTGTTGGCTTTTTTGGCAGCTGCAGCACACTGCTGGCTGCTTGCTCCCCCAATCTGACAATCCTATTATTTATCATTCTCTTCCAACTTTAATTTGCCATATTGTCTGTACAATGTTATAAATCAGATGAACAGCATTTTAGTGATTTGTTCAAAAGAGAACTCCAGCCAATCATTCTCTTGAAACTTCTTTCCAGCATCACTATTAAACAATCAACTTGTGAACCTGAACCAACTTGAATGACAAGCTGCTGCAGGGCATTAAATATCTGGCCACCCTATTGGTGTGTAATGCAAGTGGAGCCATTGATAACATTTTGTCTACATGGGCACAATCTCTAATTCACCCTTCCTCTAATATATGGGCATTCAAAGCAAACTGGCAAGATGTTAAAATGATGGTTCCGTCCCAGGCGACTGATGGACCCTGAGAGGTTCCTGACGGAGCTTGGGCCATATCCGGAGGATCTGGTCCACGACTCGGCGGAAGATCAGGCGGCGGCTTGGGAAACAACTGCCGCCGCAGCATTGGACCGAGTCGTGCCTTTGCGGCCTCTGACCCGACGTAGGTCTCGATTGGCTCCCTGGTTCACCGA
>NW_015394467.1:10243-12059 GCF_001527695.2 Protobothrops mucrosquamatus
GCATTCCATTCCTTTTTATGAATTTATGTCCAAATAGTTTATCCTGTGTTGGGAAACTGCCAACTAGATGAGAAGGAAGGGTCAAGCAAGGTCTTAGCTTAGAGTCCTTATGCAGCTGCAAAAGACATAAGCCTGATCTCTCCAGAATCCATGTAGTCCAATCTGGTCATTCTCAAGGTAATGCAAGCAGTTTGAGGAGATTCTTGTAACTTAGGTAGACAATAATAAAGTTGCTTGCTTAAACTATTTACAAGTAACTGTGGTTGCTTGCACATGACATCATGTAATCATTAAACATTCTGATCCATTTAAATTTACTTATTTTACTTATTGCTATACTATCCACTAGGTATGCTTTCCTTCCTTCCTTCCTTCCTTCCTTCCTTCCTTCCTTCCTTCCTTCCTTCCTTCCTTCCTTCTTTCCCTCCCTCCTTCCCCCCCTCTCTCTCTCCCTCTCTCTCTCTTTCTCCTCATCCTTCTAAATGAGAAGCTCTTATTTCAATACTGGCATCATCAGAAACTAGACTTCCTTGTGGTTTTTATGTGGCCATTGTCATTTCTAGATTTATTTTTAAAAATTCAATGTTCTTCCAAGTCATTAGAGGACTGTCTTCCAAACTGGAGATCTAGTTATATAGCAATAAATTGATATATATGTATATGCCATTTCATTAATATTAAAGCTGTCTTCATGCAGAAAGAGAATTGCCACAGTCTTCTTCCATGCTTGATTTTAGAATTTCTTCTTCAAATTGACATTGTTTCACTCACATTAGCAGCACCCCACCTGCCCTGGATTACTTCATCACTGGATAGTTTCACCAGTTCTCTTATAACCTTGCTTGTTTTTCTACAACATCAATGTGGTCACCCCTTAGAGAACACAGGAAGTACATGGGACAATATTATTGGTTTGTTGCCAAACTTTTCACAAACATACAGATACTTACAAAAATTACTGTACCTGCAATAACTTTATGGACAGTCACAGATCTATTGAACTCAGATTGGAAACCATTAGACTACTTAAGTTTCAAACCATAATATAACATGTGTACACTTAGGTGTCATGCCAAATAGATGTTTGATCCATAACAAAGAAAGCAATAACACAGATTTATATACCACTGCATAGTGCTTTATAGCACTCACTAAGCAGTTTACAGACTCAGCCTATTGCCCACATAAATCTGGGCCCTCATTTTACCAACCTTGGAAGGATGGAAGGCTGAGTCAACCTTGAGCTAATCAGGATCAAACTCCTGGTTGCGGGCAGAGTTAGCCTCCAGTACTGCATTCCAACTACTGCACAACATCTTGACAATTTTATGACACTGCTCAGTTCTATATAGTTATTGTGATTTTATTGGTACAACACTAATAAAATGTTGGTGATTAATGTCATAAATGCTTAAAATGAAAGGTATCTAGAAAGAGCTCCTCTATAAGGGGGGCCACTCTACATCATACTAATCTGTTCCTATTTTCAAAGTCTGCCTCCATGCCAGCTTTATGCATGAAATGATTCCAAAGTACCAAGCCATACATCGTTCTTGCAAAAAGCATTCCAGTGATGAGTCTTAAATTACTAAACAATTTCAGACTGTATTAAATATACTCCAAATGAGCCCATTCATGATTAATGCCATTACCATGACTGCCAGAGGCATTAATAGTGATTAGGAGGAGATTGCTTTGTTATGTTTTTAACTGGCAAAAACAAGCTATTTTAATAAAATCAAACCATCGTTTTGAGGCTCTGGCGATAGTTTATTAGTCATCATATTGTACTGCCATGTGATCAGAATCTATAAAA
>NW_015394468.1:0-1900 GCF_001527695.2 Protobothrops mucrosquamatus
ATATGATACATCTATAGATAATAGATAGATAGATGCTAGATAGAAGAGAGAGGGAGGGAGGGAGATGGGGTCTGCGAACCCTGGCCTCCTTCCCATACAGCCACCTCCTTCTGGAGGGAGTCTACAGATGTGCTCCCTGCAGCTGCCAGGGATGGAGGACACCTTCATTGAAGAAGCCCTCAGAGAAAGTAAAAGACCCAAGGGGGCCACTGTCTCCCCACTCCTCAGCCCCAAAACAGTGAACTTGGTAAAGGTGGACAAAACCATCAGTTCGAAAACTTGTTTGTAGAAATAGATCACAGCAGTCTGACATTTTTCGTTTTCTCCAGGCTGATCTACCTGCTGGAAAAGAAGTGAGAATTGAAATAGCTCAGAAAGTCAATGTCACATTTATTGTGTCACCTACCGAACGCCACATGACAACCCGTTCCAAAGCCTCGTTCTTGTCTGTGGAAGATGGCGCCGAGCTCCTCTCCATAGACACGGTACGTCGTTATTCCGTATGAGTCCCTTGGCCAGAGGCCAACAGCCTTAGCCTGTTTAGGCCTCCTCACCTTAATAATAATAATAATAATAATAATAATAATAATAATAATAATAATAATAATAATAATAATAATAATAATAATAATAATAATAATAATAATAATAATAATAAAAAGTTGGAAGGGACCTTGGAGGTCATCGAGTCCAACCCCCTGCTCAGGCAGGAACCCTACACCATTTCAGACAAACGGCTGTCCAGTCTCTTCTTAAAAACTTCCAGTGTTGGAACATTCACTGCTTCTGGAGGCAAGTTGTTCCCCTGGTTAATTGTTCTCACTGTCAGGAAGTTTCTCCTTAGTTCCAGGTTGCTTCTCTCTCTGATTTAGTTTCCATTCGTTGCTTCTTGTCCTGCCTTCAGGCGCTTTGGAGAATAGCTTGACTCCCTCTTCTTTGGGGCAGCCCCTGAGATACTGGAAGACTGCTATCTTGTCCCCCCTAGTCCTTCTCTTTGTTAAACTAGACATGCCCAATTCCAGCAGCCATTCCTTCCCCAAATAACCTGTACGATGACACCCTTGTTAAGGTAGAGGGTGCCATGATGAATTCAACCCTACCTCTCCAAGGTCGTTCCATCAATATTGCATCACTGGGGCCCTCACACACCTACACAGATAATTAGGGAGCATCTACAGGAAGGAAGGAAAGAAGGGAGGAAGGGAGGGAGGGATGGGAAGGAAGAGCTAGGAAGGAGGGAGAGAGGGGAAAGAAGGACGGAGGGAGGGAAGGAAGGGAGTTGGGGAGAAAGGGGAGAGAAGGAGAGAGATAGGGAGGAGGAAGAAAAGGAAGGAAGGAAGGGAGGGAGGGAAGGAGGGAGGGAAGGGAAGGGAAGGGAAGGAAGAGCTAGGAAGGAGGGAGAGAGGAGAAAGAAGGATGGAGGGAGAGAAGGAAGGGAGATGGAAAGAAAGGAGAGAGAGGAGGAGGAAGAAAATGAAGGAAGGAAGGAAGGAAGAAAAAAAGAAAGGGAAAGGAAGGGAGGGAGGGAGGGAGGTATGGGAAGAGCTAGGAAGGAGGGAGAGAGGAGAAAGAAGGACGGAAGGGAGGAGGGAGGGAAGGAAGGGAGATGGGTAGAAAGGAGAGAGGGGAGAGAAGGAGAGAGGTAGGGAGGAGGAAGAAAAGGAAGGAAGGAAGGAAGGAAGAAAAAAAGGAAAGGGAAAGGAAGGAAGGGAGGGAGGTATGGGAAGGAAGAGCTAGGAAGGTGGGAGAGAGGAGAAAGAAGGATGGATGAAAGGAGATGGGAAGAAAGGAGAGAGGGGAGAGAAGGAGAGAGGTAGGGAGGAGGAAGAAAAGGAAGGGAGGGAGGGAGGTATGGGAAGGAAGAGCTAGGAAGGTGGGAGAGAGGAGAAAGAAGGATGGA
>NW_015394468.1:4778-7283 GCF_001527695.2 Protobothrops mucrosquamatus
GGAAAGAAGAGACGGAGTCAACAGCTGCCTCCTGTTTTGCAGATGTCTTGAGCAAGAATCAGATTCCTCTCCCAAGCCTGCTGGGGCTGATGTACCGCGAAGGCGAAGCCACCCTCAGTTTTGGAGAGGTGAGTTGGTGGAAGCTCAATGGTTTGCGACGGGGTTGATTGTAGCTGGAGAACAGGGGCTGCCCAGAGGGTCCAGGAGTCATGGCAGGGGTCTCAAAAGACAGTCATATAGTGCAATTATATCTCTGTCCCTTTTTCACTTGGGGCATTTGGACAGTCCCCAAACTCCTGCAGGCACCGCAGCAGGGGGGCAGAAAGGACTGCACTGGATGATGTTATTTAGTTGGGTCGTGAAACATCGGCAAGAAAACTACCAAGCTCAGAGAGCACCCAGGACCCCGTCCTCCTCCTCCTCTTCTTCTCGTCTCTGCAAATCCCCCTCCCTTCTAGCACTGATGATGTCTCCTAGTTGGGTCATGAAACATCTTCAAGAAAACCACCCAGCTCATAGAGAACCAAGGACCCCACAGTCCTTCCTCCTCCTCCTCCTCCTCCTCCTCCTCCTCCTCTTCCTTCTCTCTGCAAATCACACTCCCTTCTAACACTGATGATGTCACCTAGTTGGGTCATGAAATGTCTACAACAAAACAACGAAGCTCAGAGAGCACCAAGGACCCCACAGCCCTCCTCTTCCTCTTCCTCTTCCTCTTCCTTTTCCTCTTCCTCTTCCTCCTCCTCCTCTCTGCAAATCCCATTCCCTTCTAGCACTGATGATGTCTCCTAGTGGGGTCATGAAATGTCTGCAAGAAAACTACCAAGCTCAGAGAGCACCAAGGAACACACAACTCTCCTCCTCCTCCTCCACCACCACCTCCTCCTCCTCCCTCCTCCTCCTCCTCCTCCTCTCTGCAAATCCCATTCCCTTCTAGCACTGATGATGTCTTCTAGTGGGGTCATGAAATGTTTGCAAGAAAACTACCAAGCCCAGAGAGCATCAAGGAACACACAACTCTCTTCCTTCTCCTTCTCCTTCTCCTTCTCCTCCTTCTCCTCCTTCTCCTCCTCCTCCTCCTCCTCCTCCTCTTCTCATTTCCACAAATCCCACTCCCTTCTAGCACTGATGGTGTCTCCTAGTTGCAAGAAAACAGCCAAGCTTAGAGAGCCCCAAGGACCCAGTCCAACCCTGGGCTATAAATATTCTCTTCCATCAGTACAAAAGTGTAGCTGTCTCCTTGGTCTGTCCATTTTCCATCTGGTGGCCCCAATGTTGGACCTGCAAGGAGGACAGCCAGCTGATGGTTAGAGTGCGAGAAAGGGCGTGCCAATAAGAAATAATTGCTGTGATTTTCCAATCTTCACAGAACGTGCTGGTCTTCCACGTGACGATTGAGACTTACGATGAAACCGAGATGGCAGAGCGAATAAGACGCTACCAAGAGAAGCCCAAGACCTCGTAAAAAGGGGAAAGAGTGGAGGTCTTTCTGATCAACACATCCCCCCCTTGGCTCATTCAGCCGTTGAATCTCTGCCTTGGGACGAACTTGACAGAATTCACACACCAACCGAGAAGCTAAAGGCAGCCATCTTTAACATCTTTTAATTATTCACATTTTTTTTCTAAACCAATTTGAGGTGTGGTTAATTGGGAAGAACAACACAAATTTATACAATCAATTAATGCCTAAAAAAACCCAATTTGGTGCTCCCAAGAACCTTTTTTTTTTGCTGAGGGATCTCTTCCCTTCTTTGCCCGGGAAACTTCTACTCTGCTGTGGTCTTACTCTCAATAGTAGCAGCTCTTTAGGGACTATGGGGAAACTCTGTCCATGTTTATCAAATAAAATATTCCAATTTCCTCTTCTGCATTTCTTGAGTTTGTTTGGACGTGCGTCTCTTGAGGTTTCAGCAGGACCATGGTGGGATTCTGGAGGGACTCCTGTCCACAGCGCCAGGATGTGGATGGACAAGAGATGCTGGCCTGAAAGTTGATCAAACGATCTTCAAAGCAGGTCTGCTGGATCAGCTCACACAGGTTAATGTCAGAAAGTAGCACCTTGAGAACCGGGGAATGAAGGCCTGCTGGATGAAGTTATTGTTAGATCATGCAGGCAGTAAGACACGAGTCGAGTGACAGTCAGCTCTTGGTTTATTGGCAAGGCATAAAGTAAATCCGGACTGGCTCTCTGGGCCAGGGGAGCCCTCTTTTATGGGATTCCCCTGGCTTGTAATCACACAATTCCGTTGGCTGGCAAGACCCTGTTGCTAGTTAGCCAACCAGCAACGGGCATGAAACTGTACGCAGATGGAGAAGGGCAATCACCCTTAATGGGCGATCAATGGTGAAGGGCAATCACCCTTAATGGGCGATCAATGGTGAAGGGCAATCACCCTTAATGGGTGATCAGGATATGCATAGGGGATTAAGGGGGGGGAATACAAAGAACACAACACCCCTCCCCTCAAAGTTCTTGCTATCGTCCTTGGTGAATAGTGGTTA
>NW_015394468.1:10984-12056 GCF_001527695.2 Protobothrops mucrosquamatus
ACCCTGTTGCTAGTTAGCCAACCAGCAACGGGCATGAAACTGTATGCAGATGGAGAAGGGCAATCACCCTTAATGGGCAATCAATGGTGAAGGGCAATCACCCTTAATGGGCGATCAATGGTGAAAGGCAATCACCCTTAATGGGTGATCAGGATATGCATAGGGGATTAAGGGGGGGGGGAATACAAAGAACACAACAGTTATGGGTCCTTCAAACCAGAAATTAGCATCTTGAGAACGAGGAATGGAGGCCTGCTGGATGAAGTTGTGGGTCCTTCATGTCAGAAAATAGCCCCTTGAGAACCAGGGATGAAGGCCTGCTGGATGAAGTTGTGGGTCCTTCGTGTCAGAAAATAGCCCCTTGAGAACCAGGGATGAAGGCCTGCTGGATGAAGTTGTGGGTCCTTCATGTCAGAAATTAGCCCCTTGAGAACCAGGGATGAAGGCCTGCTGGATGAAGTTGTGGGTCCTTTATGTCAGAAATTAGCACCTTGAGAACCAGGGATGAAGGCCTGCAAATGAAGTTATGGGTCCTTCCTGCCAGAAATTAGCACCTTGAGAATCATGGATGCTAAGGAAGGGGAGGTGGAGCTGTAATGTTGAGGAGAGTATAGTTCTTCTGGTTTCTTCTCCTCTTCCTGGAAAGGGGCATACTCCATGACCCATAAAGAGACAATGTGTGGTAATTTCTGATAGGGGAGAGATGATACTAAAGGTTCTGAAGAGATGGGGATGTTTTCAAAATGATGAAGGTTTATGAGGTCATTCCTGAAATGTCATCAGCATTTGTGGTGGGTTTTCACAAAACACTTAACTAGGTCAGCTAAACCTTGGTGGACAAATGCACTAGATACATATACGGCTGTTGGTTAGTTTAGGGTTTCATGTGTCTTAAGAGCTGAGATAATGGGTTATTTCAGAACCCAGGTTATGTTTTGTGTGAATGGAGTCCATGTATTATAAACAAGATCCATACAGTCTCATTAACTATGTCTAGTCCAGGGGTAGGCAACCTTGGCTCTTTTATGACTTGTGGACCAACTCCCAGAATTCCTGAGTCAAGCTTGCCTAC
>NW_015394469.1:0-1336 GCF_001527695.2 Protobothrops mucrosquamatus
TGTTTTGAATCTGGCATCCAGCCTCATCCTTTTGGCTGTCCTTGAGAATGCGAGACCCATCGGCGTAGAGGTTTTCATTCGTTGCCCTTCTCCATCAAAATCAGTAGGTGATTGGTAATTAATTAATTAGTATTTGGTAATTAATTCATTAGTAGTATTTGGTGATTAATCAGTTAGGTAATTAGCAAGTAATCTTTTTCTCCTCCATTAATGAAAGACACAGAGAATTTGAGATGTAATGCTTCTGGGGCTTAATGTGGGGACAGGAAGTGTCTCAACATAACATGGATTATTAGGATATGTCTTTATTCACAAATATTGTAAGAATTCTAGAACCAACATGTTTTTCCTCTATCCCTGTTTTTTTTTTAAAAAAAAACACCACACAAAACAGATATATTAGCCTGAGTTTTAGAACAAGGCTTCCATTTTTCAGTTGAAGTTTCAATCTTGGACAGAATCCATTCTATTTGGGAAGTTGAGCAACCCAAGTTCTAGAATCTCCATGGATGAAGGTGGGCTAGAACCTATTGCCCTACTATCAGGATACTGTTTTGAGATCCTGCTGAAGAAACATCAACCAAATCCATCCATAAGCGTACTGCCAGAGCTTTCCACAACTCTTGCCCTCTTGAGATTTTGAGAGCGTGCTGTGGGTCTTCTCTCAAAATAGCTGCCTTAAAGGTGGTGGCCCATCCTAACAGGATTGTCATGGGGAGGGCAACTGTTTAGAACACGGCTTTTCAACCTTTTCACCCATTGTACCACTTTTAGAGTATGGCAACATCTGAGTACCACCAGTCGCCTAACAAGGTGTCAAAAACTTGATGACCCCCCCCCAAAAGGAAAAAAGTGATAAAGTACAGGTAGTCCTCGACTTACAACAGTTCGCTTAGTGACTGTTCAAAGTTACAATGGCACTGAAAAAAGTGCCCCCCAAGCCACAGCCGAGCAAGACGCCTGCCTGCCCGCCCGACCGCGCTCTTCCTCCTGTCCGAGGTTTTCATTGTTGTGAGCATTTCTATTGAGGATTGGCAGTGGGGGTGGGGTGGGGGGCTGTTTGGTTTTTATTCCTCCTCCGTCTGCTGGGTGGTTGCAGCAGGTTTTGGTCACTTCACATGACCCTGGGACACTGTGACCGTCATAAATATGAATCAGTTGCCAAGCATCTGAATGTAAATCACAAGACCCTGGAGAGGCTGCAACATTCCAGCTGATCGGCGCTTCTTCTGGGCTCAGCAAAAGCACCAGAAGAAGCACCCAGAAGAAGCGCCGATCAGCTGGAATGTTGCAGCATCTCCAGGGTCTTGTGATTTACATTCAGATGCTTGGCAAC
>NW_015394469.1:5049-6941 GCF_001527695.2 Protobothrops mucrosquamatus
GGATCGATTTCACGAAAAAGCTGAAAATTGAAAACTGATCTGCTCCTTACTGACGGCAGCCTGTCTTTCTGTTTTGCTTCTAGTCTTGCCAAACCTTTGGAACGCAGAGAGCGAATTCTCTATTCCTGAACAAAAGCAAGTGGAAAACAACGAGGAGCGCGCAAACTCTTATGAAAGGAAGCTGATTGAGGTAAGAAAAGGTTTTAGGTGGAAGAAGTTCCTCTCCCCCTGCAGGTTCTTCCAGCCTTTATGTCATAACATTGAATGATTCTTTAATCGTGGCTTCTTCGGAAGGGTAGCATTTGTTTTACAAACAAGGGCACGATCTTGTGTCTTCTGTGTCAGCTAGTGGTTTTTTTTTTCCCAAAAGGGAGGATTTATTGCATGCTAATTGTCAGGGATTATTACGCCCGCAGCGATGTTTTTACATACAATTTGGTTGATGTCCTCAAACCATGTAGCGTTTCCTACACAAAACTACCTCGGACAGCTAGGAATTATGGGAATCTCAGTGACACACACACACACACACACACACACAATATTAATATAAGTGGACACCCTCAAGTTAGTTACTGAGGCTACATCCCTAAGATTCTACACCACTGACATCAGGTCTGTAAGAGGACAAAAATCAGAGGTTTGGACAGGAGTTGAATGTTAATTTTCAAACTTCGTAGCAATGGAACAGCTTGTTTCCAGAAATCCTGAGTGCTCCATCACTGGAGATTTTTAAGAAGAGGCTAGACAGTCACTTGTCTGAGATGGTGTAGGTTCTCCTGCTTGAGCAGGGGGCTGGACTAGAAGACCTCCAAGGTCCCTTCCAACTCTGCTATTCTATTCTATTCTATTCTATTCTATTCTATTCCATTCCATTCCATTCCATTCCATTCTTCTATTCTATTCTATTCTATTCTATTCTATTCTATTCTATTCTATTCTATTCTATTCTATTCCATTCCATTCCATTCCATTCCATTCCATTCCATTCCATTCCATTCCATTCCATTCCATTATTCTATTCTATTCTATTCTATTCTATTCTATTCTATTCTATTCTATTCTATTCTATTCTATTCTATTCTATTCTCTATTCTCTATTCTCTATTCTCTATTCTCTATTCTATTCATTCTGGAGTGCTCCTGTAGGTAACCCGGAATCACATAGTTTGAGTCGATGGACCTCAAACCGTTTCCTCCGGATGGGAATTCAGATCGAAGCCTTCCTGACAGATGGCTACTTAGCCTCTACTGGGACCATAATACCCATCGTACCGATTCCTCTGTCTACCACTAGCGAGCTTTTTTTCTAAAATTCGGTGGCAGACCTCATCCATTGTTCTGTGCTGGAGCCAGAGAAGGCAGGGTTGATCGACAGGATGACCCCATAGAATGGGAAAGCAGAATGTGGCTTCTTTTGTGAGTTTTGCCAGCCTTTTAGAAGGCCGGATGCTCTTCATAATGGAGCTTTATTGATAGCTGAATCAGGAAACTCATCAGGCTTAAAACGCGCTATTGAATCAGAGCTGATCTTTGAGGTGACCCAGTGCACGGCTTGATGAGGCCCAGGGAGAGAAACCTGGTCCTTTGTTTCTTAGAGCAGAGAATAAAAGATGAGGAAGAGGAAAGGTTGAAAAGCCGATGGCCTGGATTGTATAAGTCTCCTCCCTTCTTCTCCTTCGTTTCTTTGTTCTTATTTATTTATTAATTAAACTTCTATGCCGCCCTTCTCCCCAGAGGGACTCAGGGCGGCTCACAGCATGTTAAAAAACAAAACAAAAAACATTTCCCCTATAAAACCAATTAAAAAGCAAATATATTAATAGCTGTGTCATATTTAAAATCTTTGAAAATTTTTAAAAATTTATTCCCTATTTAAAATTCACCCTAGG
>NW_015394469.1:10611-12055 GCF_001527695.2 Protobothrops mucrosquamatus
GGAAGGGACACACCGAACAATGGATAAATTGTTATGAAATGTGTTAATCATAATGATGTAGAGAAAGCCGATAACAGGACTCTGGTCCAATCAGACGTTTTACGTAAATCATTTTCAGAGCCGAACTTCCAATAGCCTATAATTATATCAGGAAATTTGGTATGTGGGCACCGGAGTTCAGCGGGCAATCAATCACAGAACGTTTCTCTGAAAAGTCAAACACCAGCTGCCTGCGCAAGGAAAGAAACCGTTACGGCAATAATGAAGGCTAACTTGGAGCTGGAGCTGGGTTAAACGTAAAATGCACACTTGAACAGTTCGGGCCTCCCATTTGCTTAGCTTGCCTGCGTGTGGATTCTTACGTTGCTTGCAATTGTAGATATGGGTCTTTTGTCTGTGGAGATTCTCAGTCATCCAGGTCAGGGTGGTCCCAAGGGTGCTTTTTCAAGAGGTACCTGGACTTTCTTTGTTTTCCCTTGAAGACGTTTCGCTTCTCATCCAAGAAGCTTCTTCCATTCTGACTGAATGGTGGGGAATGGAAGGATTTATATTCCTTGCAATCATCCGGTCGTTAGCATTCTTTCTGAGAATCGTTGAAGCCCCTTAGAGGTTTATCCCTGCCCTCAGGGTCACTTGAATAGTGCAAATGGGTGACTTTGGGCCATCCACCAGGAGACTGTGAGTTCTGGTGTCATCTTAGTCATGGACCAATCGGTGGCTCAATGGTTAGAATGCAGTACTGCAGGCTACTTCTGCTGACTGCCAGCTGCCAGCAGTTCAGCAGTTCGAATCTCACCAGCTCAAGATTGACTCAGCCTTCCATCCTTCTGAGGTGGGTAAAATGGAGACCCAGATTGTTGGGGGGCAACAGGCTGACTCTGTAAACTGCTCAGAGAGGACTGTAAAAGCACTGTGAAGCGGTATATAAGTCTAAGGGCTATTGCTATTGCTACAAAAGCCTGCTGGGTGACTTTGGGTTCAATCCCCAGCAGTCAAGAAGTTCTAGTGCCACTTTAATCATGAAGTCGGCTGGGAGACTTGACCCAGTCACTCGCTCTCAGCCCTACCATCTCACAGCTTTGTTGTGGTGGGGAAACTAGGAAGAGGAAAGGGTATTAGGTGTGTTACATTGTATAAAAACAATAAAGGCAGGATACAAATACATGAAACAAACCAGACTTTTCCAGGAAGTGGAATCTTTTGGGAATTGTTGAAAGGATTATGTTGTAAACAGCAGATGGGAGCTCCCCTTCTGTTGATACGACACCACCTATCTTTCGTTTACAACACAGTCCTTTCAGCAGTTCCAAAAAGGTTCCACACCCATTGTGCACTATTCAGGTGACCCTGAGGGCACAGATAAACCTCCAAGTGTTCTCAACGACTCTCAGAAAGAGAACTAACGACCAGATGACTGCGAGGAATATAAATCCTTCCATTTCCC
>NW_015394470.1:0-12055 GCF_001527695.2 Protobothrops mucrosquamatus
CCAAAACCACTAGAAAGAAAAATAAATCAATTTGTTTTTGTTCAGGTTTCTTCAGAAATTTAGCTGCTAGATGCAAGCCAAAAGTTGAACGAGTTTCAAATTATAAACATAAATCTTCAAAACAGAAGTTAATAGCTAATTTATCAACCTAACTCAATTATACGATTATAATTATATTACTTTCTTACATGATGGCATAGTTAGTACAAGTTACAATTACAATACAACTGTATATCATATGCTATGTAATTATATTATATAACCTTTATATATTATGTAATGATCTTAAAAAAATTAAGACAAAATTCTTCAGGGGCGTGAATGCAGTTTGGGATGTTCCTAGACATCTTCCATTATCACTGGAAGACCCGGCACTCTCAATTATTAGGAAGTTTTTATCAATTGCAATTCTTTCTGGGCGAGCAGAAACTGGCAATTTCTTACTAAAAGGCATGATAGTTTTGAACATAGTTTGAAAATGTCATGTAACCATATGTAGCTTCTAAGGTACTCATTTTGGTTGCCAATACAAATACGTAATACTCTGAAGCAGCAGAGTTTTTGAATGCATTTCAGGCCAGATTCATTGCAATCACTTTTCAAATTCTGAACTATTTGCAAAATGAAAGTATGCAGGTAGATGAAAGGGCCTCTCTGCTATAATGCTAAAATATTATTTGGGGGGCATTTTTATTCTTAATATTTAATTCCCATAATACACTAAAAAGATCGATATCTAGATACACGTACCCATACACACACATTTCATTTTTTTAATTTCATTTTTAATTTTTTCACTGTGCTAATATGGATTTCTTTCCACGTTTTACTTCTTTAAAACGGTTTTGAAATCTGTCCTGCAAATTCTCATTAATAAGCAGATACAAATATGACTACATTATGAAAATTGTATTTTGGTAAATTCAAACCAGTCTCACTGTGCCTCATTTCCACAAAACGTAAACAGCCTGGAAAGACAGGTAATATATTAAAAACGGGGGGGGGGGGGCAACTGGTTGAAATGTATAGCTGTAGCAATCCATCCCATACTTTACCTGAATAACTGGGTCATCTCTTTCATAGCCACTTGTATATTCTGTATTTTTAATCCAGTCATTTACATCAATTTCTGGCATGCCTGAAAGCAACAATTCCTTTTAAAAAAAAAAGGAGAAACCAAATTTTGTTATGAATATGACACGTTAAACTGGTCACATTTTTAGCTGTAAAGTGGTTTATTTTTCTGAAGACTATTCACCTTTGAAAACATTATTCTGTTATGACACAGAATGATAGGATTTCTAAATCAATATAAGATCAACTGTTGAACACAGAAATCCGAAAACTACAGTACTAGCATGTGCCTGGTTCTTTAGATTACATTTAGATTACAAAAAAGGCATATAAAATATTCTACTCACTTTCAACAAAATAAAGTGAAACTGTTGTCCAAATTAATAAGTTCAGTGTTCCAAAGTTGCTACATTCTGTACTATTAACTATAGCAGTGATGGCGAACATTTAGAGACCGAGTGCCCAAACTGCAACCCAAAATCCACTTATTTATCGCCGGGTGCCAGGTGGGTGTGGCCCACTGGGTGGGCATGGCTGTGGTGGTCATGGCAGATTGGGTGGGAGTGGCCAAGATGGGCGTGATCACCTCGATGTTGCTCGTGGGAAGGGACGCCTGTGGGGGCCAGGCAGGGTTGGGGGAGATTCAGGGGGTTTCTGCCAGGTGGGGCGGTGGGCAGGAGGCTCGTCCTGTGGGATGAGGTGAGGCAGGGCGGGGGTGCCATTGTCACAGGGCAAGAGAGCACACAGAGGCCAGTGAGCGCATGGGTGCTGGGATGCATCCGGCCATGTGGGACCTCGGCGAGTTAGTGGGCGGCTGGTTGAAGAGGGATGGTTGCCATCTCCAGGGCATGGCCTGTGTGTCCACAGAGAGGGCTCTGAGTGCTGCCTCTGGCACGCGTGCCATAGGTTCGCCACCACTGAACTATATAAATCATAAGGTGCTCAATCACACAATATAATTTTACTCACCAATTCATATTCATCAAAGAGTTGTACCAAAGAAGGAGGAATGAACATATGGAAACCTTGAAGAAAAGCATTTATCTGAGGCTGAATGGCTCTCGTCATTCGAAGCTCAGTAACAAGTTGGACATATTCAGCCTGAAAATTGTGAAAATATTTTTTAAAATTACTATATTTAATCTAATTAAATCAAAATTTATTTTTGACGTGGTTCCATTTACCTCCTCGTTGGGTTGCCCCCTTCTGGAACTTTCACCACCCCACTCCTACCCTTATATTAGACAATTCTGGTAAAGGTTCAGTGTCTAAGAAAAAAATATTAGAGAATATTCTTATTTTTAATTTTGAAAGCCATTGTGTAAGGATTTCTAATGGCCCTGAACAATGCAGAGCTATTTGCAATCCCACAGTTCTATTGCAGATATGATTCCTTGACTGGAAGAAACATTTCATTCATTTTTATTTTAATGGAACTGAAACTGAATATACACAGAAAACTATTTTCTAATGTGTTCTAAGTCTTTAAAATATAAAAGTTATAAGGAGAGATTTTCCTTGGGCATACTTTGTTCACACATCAATTTCACTTCTCAAAAGAAAAGTAAATGTCACATTCTTGTTTATTGATGGCAATATATACCTGCAATACTTTTAATGTTCAACCACATCTATTTTTTTTAAACCACATAAAATATTTATATAAAATGAGGTTAAATCAACACTTCTCTCCAGTGTGGCTTCTTGTAGAAAAGAAACTTATGTTTCAATTACACATGTTTCTATAATCAGAATTATAACACTATATGATTTGTTTGATTTACAGAGTAAGATGGGGAAATCACAGCTCCCCAAATTTGCGCTAAGGACACAAAACTTTGCAAGGATCTCACTGCCTGAAGTATGGCAAAATGATGATTTTACGCTGTACAATTTCTTCGTCTTTCTGAAAATGATTTTGTAAAATTTCAAATAGGTGAATTAAAACTACCTTAACACACATTCAGGTAAAAAGAAAAAACCTCCAGAAACCAGGAAACAACATCACATTTAAATGCTACATCACCACCGCCTGCAGTGCTTAGAGGCAAAAAATAGTTTTTTTAAAAAAAAGGAAGAGGGAAGTGCCCTCCACCCCCCCCCAAAAAAAGTTGCACGGTAATTCTTAGACAGTAGAAAGGGAGGCAACTCAACCAGGTTGAACTATACTGCCTCAATAATTTAAGGAATGTCTAGATTGAAAACTGTAACAGTAGACACTTTCTGCAATTCGAACTACTATGGAAAAGAAATTCTCAAATAAGTTTATATTAACTTAAAAGTATAATAGAGTTGATGATGATTAAAAAGAAAATAAACTAAATTCCCCTGTGAATCATGTTTATTTTCGTGTCAAATCTTTTTTTTGATGCATGCTATAAAATCTATACTCTGGATCAAGAGAGACATTTAAATGTCTTCCAGATATATTTAGTTTCAGGTCCTGACATCTCCAGTGATCTTTTGGGACAAGAACTGTAATTCAGCACCTGTGAATGGTCTTAACTATCTATTCTGGTATTAATTATACTAATATCTTAAACCACAGAGTTAGCCAAGGCCTTTAAGGCCCTGGAGGCTAACCTCCTGCTCAGTGCAGGAATCTAAATTAAAGTACCTCAGACAGATGGCTGTCTAGCAATAAAATAAAGCCAAAATAACATTTGGCCTTTTTTTTTGCAGCCATATCATATTGTGGAATCATATTCAGTTTGTAATCAAATGCTATTCCAAAATCTCTTCCACAAACACCATTACCAAGCCAAGTGCAACACATTAACTGCTAATTGATTTTGCTTTGCTGTCAAGCTGAGGAACTGATGCAATGGCCCTCTTTTCTCCTCTACTTTCCCAGGGTCTCTTTGATGTCCCATCACATTTTTTGTACAGTATATGTCTCTTTTAAATTTCATTCACTGAGGTGGAGAAAATAAATGTAGCAAATAAAATGGAGGCTGCACCCTTTTCTTCCTTGTCCTTTAGACATGGTCGGGGTCAAACCCAGTTTCTTTATCTGCCTAATCCCATGAGACTCAAACTGACTTTCCTTGCCCTCAGATAAAACCTCCTATAATCACATCTAGATCAAAACCTAGAAGCCCCCTCACCAACTTTCAGTACATTGCAAGGGCAGCCCTAAGAAGAGACCTACAACTATCCATCCTCCATCAGCTGATGACCTCAACATTCCATCACTTTAATAATGGACTTGCTCAGCTCTTCTGCACTCCTTAAAAGCTACTTTGCCTAAGAATAGAAATAACTCCAGTTACATGGACGAGGATCTTCCTAGCTTCCCCAAACTGACCAGGATATCAGATTGCTAGGATTCCCCATCTTGTAGTCCCCAATTTCTATAAAACTCTTTGCTTTCGCATTCTTTTGGTCCCTTTTTCTTGCAAAGCAGGCACTCAACAATCTTAGCAATAAACATGGTTTCTGCTCCTTGGTGTTGTACTCTCATACTTCTGAACTGTTTTTCAACCCATTTCTCTAATCTATCAAGAACATTCTGCTTTTTATTTCTGTTTTCTAGAATACATGTCATTCCACACAATTTTGTGCTATTAGTAAGTGTGCTGAATATTCCCTCCACTTCCTCATTAAAATAATTGAATCTTGGTTAGTACAGGGTCCAGAATGGAAACTGAGACACTCCACTTAATTCTTCACAACAATGATGAGGAACAATTAATAAAGCATTTACAATACATTGCCAAGCTTAATGTTCATGCCATCCAGTCCACACTTCACTAGCCTGTTAAGTCAGAATATCGTGGGGTATTTTTTCAAATGCACTGCTGAAACAAAGACATAGATGGATATAGATTCAATATTTAAAAATACTGAAATTAGGTAGACTAGGTCATTGCAGGAGTCTCAAAAAGATTTTCTTTGACTTATTGATAATCAAATCTTGCAATCTACATGGATCATTTCTCCACTGAACAAAGTTATTTATGCTGTTCTCAACACGTAAATAAACAATTTAATAAATGTTAAATATATTAAAAGGCAAGAGGGAATAAATCTGGACTGACTCTTTTTCTGTATTTATTCCTACTTTCAATATGCTCTTCTTATTGCATGCACTGTTTTTATAAATGCAGATATATTTATCTAGACCATCTGGATCTTCCTTACTTTTCCATAAAGGTGTTTGAGCCATAAGACAATAAGATCATCATGACCCAAATCAAGCACCTAGCTTGGTAATACAATTCACAGTTTGGAGAATTGTAGCTGCCAATCCATCTACCTGTTTTTGAACACTGAAGAATATCAAAAATAATCCTTGATTTTACACCATATGTGATCTGTTACTTGTTTATGTCAATCATTTAATCATTTGTTCTAAATATTTACTGGAATTGTTCAGAACAGAAAGTTAAGTCTTAATAGAATTTTAACAGCTGCTATCAATTCTTCCTAACCAAAACAACTTCAATTGCCTCCACTCTTAAAAGTCTAGCATTATATTTGTCAGGTGTAAACAACCAGACCCACACCTGAAGTATTCAATTAGTTATTTTATTGCTCGAGCTATACATAGGAATCTTCTCAGACTGATAGTTTGCAACTGGGTAAAACCAGATAAGGTTCAGTCAAGGGGGGATCAGGCTTCACCCTCTTATGCCCCCACATAGGGATTCTAGACTACCGGTAAGTTCCCATTTGATTCCTCCACCTGGCTCAGTCAGTTTCTCTCCTATATTATTCTTCTAAATCTGTAAATAATTATTTTTATAACGGTTTTATCAAATAAATTTGTAAATATTTCATCTTTTTTGCAGTAATGTTTTTAGGTATAAATGTTGTCTTTTTCCCTCTGTTTTTAAGTCAGCATTTGAGTTTTATTGTCGTGGATCTGAAAACCTGATATACATCTATATATATGGTCTACCACTAATACTAAAAAATATTTTGAGTATGGAAATACAATATTATAACCATATAATTTCAAAGTATTTCTTATGCTGCTAATTTGATTCCTAAAATTTTGCTTTCTTGTCTTATTTTCACTGCCAATGACTCTAATACCAATAGAGACAAGGAAGGATATAGAGAGGACAACTTTATCCTCAATATACTACATTCTTTGATAAAGAAAACTATTTACTGTTATCTGGCTTCTTATTCTTTTACATACTGTGTATACGTGTAAAAGAATAGAGCCATAATTCATCTTTTTAAAAACTGAAAGCATGAAAGACCATTCCAAATTATCAGAATCGTTCTCTGAATCAAGAAAAATTATAGTTACTTTCTGATTTGAAAATTCATGTTATTGGTAACATCAGATACAGTATGTCTGATTTTCTTATGTATCTCTTTGGAACAAATTCAGCCTGATCAGAGTGTATCACTTTGTTTAAAAAAACATTTATGCTCTTTGTAAGCATTGCCATAAAAAGCTTGTAATCTACATTCAATAAAGAAATAAGACATATGACTCTGGATGGGTCAAATAATTTCATTCTGTGTATCAAAAACATGAAAAGTTCTCTCTATAGCAGGGGTGTCAAACTCAATTTCATTGAGGGCCACATCAGCATTGTGGTTGCCCTCAAGGGGGCCGGGAGGGCATGGCTGTGGTGATTGCGGCTGACTGGGTAGGCATGGCCAAGTTGGACATGAAGAGCTCGACATTGTTCGTGTCAGGGAGTGCCTGGGGGGTGAGGAGGCTGAGGGGAATCCAGGGGTCTATGACAGAAGGGGTTGGGACCAGGGTGGGTGCTGGGCCTGATCCACCAGAGGATCCTACTTTGATGGCTGTGAGGATGACTGCACAAAGACAGAAGGTGGAACGGAGCAGGCACATCCGACAGACCGTATCGCGTACCTCTCCCCTGCTTCTTTGCCTCCAGCCCTCCAAGCAGCAGGCGCAGCAGCGGCACCAGCAGCAGGTGAAGGCAGAGGCACAGGGGGAGAGGCACACAATCCGGCCCACCAGATGGCCACGTGGCCACTTGCCACATCTCAGCCATGGCAGCTGCAAAGATAGAAGGTGGAGCAGAGCAGATGCATCAGGCAGGCTGGATCATGAGCGTTCCCCCCCCCTGCACTTCTGCCTCTGCCTGCTGCTTGGAGAGCCGGCCCAGTGGTCACAGCTGGCTGCGGAGTCCCCGGCCAAGGGACTGGCAGGCTGCAGCTGTTGCTAGACACCATTGGCCCTCGCATACTCACTGCCTCCTATGTGCACAATGGGGGTGCGGCCAGCTGGGCTGAGGGGCCGGGGTTGGGGCAGCTGGGGCTGGTCCCTTGCCGTCTCCGGGGTGATCCCATGGGCCAAATCTGGACCCATTGCGGGCCGGAATTGGCCTGTAGGCCTTGTGTTTGACGTGTCTGCTCTATAGTGTTCCTGACTCTCATTCATTGCCTAATAGTTTAACCAAATTTTCTTGAAAGATTTCATAATGTATTGTAAAAATACCAATAGGTCCTAAAACATTATTCAGTTTTGTTTTTTTTAATTGCTTCTTTCGGTTATGTTGATTACAAACTGCTTTTTGTTGATATGTAAACTTTGTAAGCAATGTTTTGTTCAGATATTTTCAATGTTTCCCAGATGATAGTTTACAGTATAATCTAAAATAATAATTGTTCCATCATCTCCTTTGTTATATAAACATGTTAAATTTAATCCTAGATAGCTCTGAAGTTGTCATTTTATGTTCTTTAGAAACTTTTCTGATTCATGTACAATTTACTAGAGCCTTCTTTTCTCTCCATTTGAAGACAGCCACCACCCTTTCACTCCTTCAGTCATTTCACCCCTCACATATTTCTCCAGAAATTATCAAAAATAACACATAAAGGCATCCTCTCACACCTTGAGTATAATTTATCTGGCCAAGTAAGCAGATATTTCCTCACCAACAAACCTCAAACTGCAGTCTTGCTCTCTTCATCATGTTCTTCATAGTTATCTGATAAACACAGACTCTCTTCTCAGAAAAAGGTTACATCACAACTGGATTTTTCAAAAATCAACACCTAAGCCTCCTCTGATATGAGCAGAGCAATTGCCTATGTCTAATGAATTCCATCTGCAAAGCTGTTTTCTAATGCCAGTGAAGGTTTACCAGCAGTAAGCAGAATTATACTACATGAAAGAATTTCACTATGCTTTTAAGTATGCTGTCATGCTGAAATCACTTGCTACACACATAAAATAATAGCATCGCTAATGCTATTGTATAATCAGAATATATGGAGCTTTATAGAATGACCTATGTACAAAAAAAAGCCAATGCCAAAATCTTATTATTCAAGTTCTAAATAAAATAAAAAGAAGAGGAAGAAATAAAAGAATTAAAAAAGATATTAATATGCTCAAGAGAGCCTTTTCCATATATTCACAATATTCAACTGGGCTATACTAGTAGGGGAAGATAGGAGCCTCTGTTTCTGCAATCTAAAAGTAAATCTCCATAATTAACTTCTACAATTGTAATTGATCCTCCTTTTTTTCCGACAGATAGGATATGTAGGCAGTAGCACAAGAATAAATTTATTGCCACGAATCACATATAAAGTTTATCTAAGCCTAGGAAAAGAATGTGGACACAGAATTAGGAAATACTGCTGCACCATCTGAGGGTACACACGGATAATGTGTTTTGTACAATAGTACAATAATGTTGATTTGGGAACGAGATAAAATAAGTTTCATTATTTTCCTCTGTTATTAGTAGATAATCTATAAAAGCCTGAGAAATATTGGAAAGCCAGATATGGAGATCTTGGTGAAAGGTATATTTAAAATTCTAATTTTAGGGGGGGGGGGAAGTATTATGTGCCAATATATTTAGAATTAAATTATATTTCCAGGGAAAGGACTCAACATCTTTCCTTCAAAGCTCTTCCATTGAAGAAGTCATAACAGATTACTCTGCATCCCCCACATTCCCCCCACACCTTGGAGAAGCCTACATTGCACATATTTAATTGTTAGCAAAACATTATTTCAGTTTCATTACTCAGAGATGCCACGAAATGGGAGGATTTAACCTGAGCTTCAAATCTAATGTATTTCAGTTTCAAGTTAATTTAGAAAAAACTATACTGCATGTATGGAATCATGTAAAAACCTTTTATTGTTTCTTTTTCAAGATCTTATCAACTCCATCCAATAACAACTTTCTTTGTCTCCCCTTCCTCTCAGGGCATTCACTTGTTCCTCCTCTTACTTCTCCTCCTTAAAATCTGATTCTCACTCACTTTTAAAGCGCTCCATGGCAATGGACCTAGGTATTTGCAAGACCGCCTCCTACCAAACACCTCCCTTCGACCAGTCCGCTCCCACAGAGAGGGCCTCCTTAGAGTGCCGTCGGCCAGTCAATGCCAGCTGGCGACCCCCAGGGGGAGAGCCTTCTCTGTGGCAGCTCCTGCCCTCTGGAATGACCTACCCCCGACCTACGTACAGTTGCGGACCTGCGCCTTTTTCGCCGAGCCCTGAAGGCCCATCTATTCCGTGCGGCCGGCCTGGCGTATTGATTATGTTTCAGTGGGGGGGGGTTTACGGGTGTGTTTTTAGAACAGGCCTGTTATTTAATTCGATTTTAAAACAAACTATTTATTTATTATCGTGGTTTTTAGTATCGCCTGTTCACCGCCCTGAGTCCCGCAAGGGAGATAGGGCGGTATATAAATTTAATAAATAAATAAATTCTCTCTATATAAGCAAACCTTCATCCCTTCAGGTCATTCATTTCTTTGGCATTTAGCATAGATTCACTCAGCATTCATATGTTCTTGCCCTCTTCTTTTTTATAACACACACACCCTAAGGAAGCAATTCAGATGGCAACTTTAACTTTTGTTTTTCGTGACATTCCAACTTGTACTTTCAAAGTATGAGTCAGGAATGAACTGATCCAAGTTCTTTCAGCAAACATTTATCCCTCTCAAAACACTGCATACTACCCACAACATTCTACCAACATTTTCATATCTTAAAAGTTCCGTTTCCTCATTTTAGTAAATGTTTAGTAAAAATTCATCTACTTGCTCTAGCTTTTTGTCAGTATGATTTGAGATTTTTCAAGCAGGGTAAACATAGTGAGCTCCCCCTCACGAGGCAACAGCTACAATACTGAAGGTGGAGCATCTCTACACAGATGTCCCCATTTTGCAGGGGAAACCGCATTTTATAGCTGTCTATTGCAATGGAAATATTTAAAAATTATATTTTTCTAACCACATAAATCATTAAGTAACTTTTCCCTCAGAATCAAACTGGCACTAAAGATATTTCAAGGTTTCCTCAATAATGTAAACTAATAAAGAGAGGGAAAGTCAGGAGACATGTGATAAGAAAGAGGTGATTTTTCTTTTCAAATCTGCAGTTTAATGAAAACATGCAGGAATAAAGACATGTCTATTCATCTTTCAATGTAGAATTCCAGTTTTTTGCATATTCTAGTAATTATGGCAACTGTGAATTCTAGTTGTGGCTGATGTTTTTTATTATTATTATTATTCACAAACCTTCAGATAAACAATCAGATTCACTTCAGCATTTGCTTATTCTCCGATATGCCTATTCCAACATAGTTCTTCAAACACCTGAATCCATACCTTTGCATCACCTGCAGAATATGGAACTAGCTCCCATAAATCACTCACACTGATCAAGATCAAATACCAAATAAACAAATAATAAATGGTTGTGACATTACAAAAGCTAAAAGGGAGGAGATAAAAATAAAGAGACACCAAGTGGTCACCAACTAGCATGGCAAGTGGTTAGTCTAACAAAATGCAGTATTGCACAAAAGACAAAATGGAAAAGAAACAGCAGACCGTGAAAGATCCTTTGCAAATACTTCATAATAGTATCAAGTATATTACCCCAAAAATCTTACAAAAATATAATTGTCTTAATTATATTTAATCTACACTATTTGCAATCTACACTATTTAAAACCATACCAAAACCATACCTTTTCTATACATCCTTAATAAAGTAAAAATGAAATATCTGTTTTATTATTTGTTTCACTCATCAAGAGTAAGCCTGGATCCAGATTAGTTAATCATAGATTAGACTCACAAAAATCTACAGGAATTCAAATTAGTTATCATGAATTTATCTCATACCATTGCATGGATTTAATTCTAATTTTGACCAACTGAACTCATACTGTATTATATGCGTCTTCCTAACAGACATACAAGATTTGGCAACCTGCAATAAATGTACATAGGAAGACATACATATGGATTTTTAGTTTTAAATCTGATAAATATCTATTGAAAATGGAATATGATCAAAACTTTTCAGCAATGCCTTTGACACTGAAATCAATGGAAATAGCATTACTTATGCACTCAACCCTAGGAAGCAGACAATGGCAAACCACTTCTGAAATCTTGCCAAGAAAACTTCAGTACAACACCTACTTGAAGGCACAAATTTTAAAAAAACTACACTAAACAAGTTTCTAAAGACTTTAAAAAGGCTATTAATATGACATGAAAATAAAAGTTGTATAAAGTAGTGGCATGTAAACAGAAATCTAGGACTGAATTGCTTCTCAAAGCATAGATAAGAAAGGGGAATGAGAATACTATTAAAGAAGAGGCACAGAAGAAGGCTACATATGTTTTATTGTTTTATTAAACACTGCCACTTCAGAACCAATAAAGGAATATGCCTGGCGTATTAAACAGACTCTGTATGATACCTCATAACATTTGGTAGCCATGGTTGCTTCTTATTTCTGGTTTAATTTCTCAACACACTAGGAAAAAGCTGCCTATTAGAACCAATTTTGCAGTTAGTATACCAATTGAAGGGGGCTACCTTTCAGAATCACCCCAGACAAACGTAATCCCCAATGACTCACTTTGTTCTCCTGTGTGACAATTATGCTTGCACCACCCGGCTTCAAAGGCACTTCTTCCATTGCTCCAAATACGTCCGTTTCCACCGAGAAGGTCAGCTCTAGCCCCAAGTCATTGATATCATTGTCTA
>NW_015394471.1:0-1716 GCF_001527695.2 Protobothrops mucrosquamatus
TCAAAGGATTTTAGAAGATTGATAAGGTCTGCCTTTGAGACAGCTACAATGTTTTTTCTTCACAAAACACATCCTTTGGTGTGTTTACTTTTATAGTTCTTACCAATTTGCTTGGAAGAGATGTTAATCTTACTGACCTGTACTTTCCTAGAACTTCCTTGGATTTGTTTTTAAAAACTAGCGATGGTTGGCTATAATCTAGTCCTCTGGCACTGAGCTTATCTGTAGGACAAGTTACATATTTTGCTAAGAGTCCTATTTGAGTTCTTTAATAACTATTGGTAGATGCAACCAAGACTTAGCTGTATAGCAAGAGCTATGGTGGCTCAGTGGTTAGAATGCAGTATTGTAGGCTAATTCTGCCCACTACCAGGAGTTCGATTCTGAAGGCTCTAGGTTGACTCAGACTTCCATCTGTCAACATCCAGCTTGAAGATCCAAATAAATCACCAAGTTCATTCTGTTTCCAAAACTCTTACTTTTTATTGAATGCACAACATGGCACTGTCAAAGCAAAATTAACTCTGAGGTTCCCAGATACCAACTCATAGAATTAAATAATAATCTCTCCGGCCAAACCCCCACCCTCTCACATAGTTTCTGTAAACAATATCACTTTGTTATGGGAACCATCTGCTTCTCCTCCACACCTGCTGCAGTGTCCTTGGCAATGGTTTAGGCCCTCACGACCTTCAGAGGAATCATAAAGCAACACCTCCCCTCCCAATTCTAATGGCAAGTCAAAACGAAGAGGCACATAGCTGCCAAAGTTTCATTCTTGACACCATCCTTCTGAGGTCGGTAAAATCAGGATCCAGATTGTTGGGGGCAATATGCTTACTCTGTAAACTGCTTAGAGAGGGCTGTAAAGCACTACAAAGTGGTATATAAGTCTAAGTGCTATAGCTCTTAGTGATTTAATGTCTTAGTCTCACAATATGTCCTAAGGTATCAAATTTTGTCACATCAAGAGTGTATATCTTTTTGTTTTTCAAATTAGGAAACGTTTTCTACCTACTGAAAGAAAGATTCCTTAGCTTTACAGATTCTTGGATACAAGAAAGCTATGACCTTCTCCTGAACTTGGATGACAACTTCCAACATTGCAATATATTTTAGTGGAACTTAAATTATTATAGTTTTAAGTAATGTCCAAGCACCATGAAAACATGTGGCCTCTTCACATTTATTTTCTGCTTCTATTTCACTATTTCACTCATTCTGGGAGAGATGTTCCCTTGTAGCCAAAGGTGATTGTGTTAACTCTAAAAGCCAAGTCCAGCTATTAGCGCTACATGTGCACGTCTTTCCTGATGAGGAATGGATCTATGACAATTCACCACGGCCAACTCGCCATGGGACAGCTTGCCACGGCCAACTTGCCCTGAGACAAGAGTTATATTAATATTGAAGAAATGATGGAATAGAATCATTAAAGAAAGGATGCAAAATGAGGAACAAAATGAAATGTGAACGACAAAAATTAAAATAATTTTTAATTCTTTTAAATAATTAAACGGGCGGTGTTGGGAGGGACTCGTCGCTCCCATGTGACACCGCTGCTGCGCGAGCTGCACTGGTTACCAGTGGTCTTCCGGGTGCGCTTTAAGGTGTTAGTTACCACCTTTAAAGCGATCCATGGCATCGGACCTGGCTACCTCCGAGACCGCCTTCTGCCACAGATTCCCTCCCATAGACCGGTACGCTCCCACAGAG
>NW_015394471.1:5348-6385 GCF_001527695.2 Protobothrops mucrosquamatus
CGGGACTGACCTAGGGTGAATTTTTAAATAGGGACAATTTTTAATGATTTTAAACAAGACACAGCTACAAATATTTGGTTTTTAATTGGCTTTTATAGGGAAATGTTTTGTATTGTTTTAATATGCTGTGAGCCGCCCTGAGTCCCATGGGGGAGAAGGGCGGCATATAAGTCTTATTATAAATAAATAAATAAATAAAAACAAGTTAATAAGCTGAATTAAATTGTTAGCTATATTTTAATTTTTCCACCTTGAAAAATTCAGCGGCACCCTATGTAAAAGGTTTAATGGTTTATGATTTTATAATCACAATCAATTACTGGGCTTTATTGAGCCACACAGAGGTTGTGTTTAAGATGGTAAGGAGTCCCTGCAGATTTTCACTCCATTGGTTGTTGCCAACTATAGCAGGTCATGCTCATCTCTGTTTCAAGGCCATGACCCACTGCTGTCTGAAGACATTTCCATGGTCATGTGGCCAATATGATGTCACGGAGTGTTTCTACCTTCCCACCAAAATGGTACCTATTTATCTATTTATATTTGGATGGTTTTGAAATGAAAGGTTGGCAGAAGCTGGGGTGAGGATGGGAACTCACCCCGTTCCATGGAGCTCAGGTCTTGAACCTGGGCTGTCAGCTTTTCAGCTGACAAGCCCAGCATCTTAATTACTGAGCCACCACGCTGCCAGTTTAAGATGGGCAGTAATACAAATCTGCTAAACAAACAAATAATCAAGGCCTCAATGAAAGAAGCAACAACCCAACCCAACACTCATAGTTTGTAATCTACAAAACAGTTTCACAAAGTCTCATTCTATATGAACTATGGAGTTCTCAGTTGCACTCCAATCGTTTTTTATAATATCCACCACAGCACTGTTAAATAGGGTTAATTAAGACTTAATTCTCTTACCTTTGTGGTTAAAGATGCCTTCCATCTCCATACTACTTCTAGAATGGGCAATGCAAAGAGAACCACAGGGAACTAGTCCTTCTGCAGCTGGGGATCGGTCAGTAGTCCGTACTAGACACCAG
>NW_015394471.1:10575-12054 GCF_001527695.2 Protobothrops mucrosquamatus
CCCCCAGGGGGAGGGCCTTCTCTGTGGGTGCCCCCACCCTCTGGAACGAGCTACCCCCCGAGATCCGGACAATCCCGGATCTCCTAACCTTCCGCCGCGCCCTCAAGACATGGCTTTTTCAGCAAGCGGGACTGACCTAGGGTGAATTTTAAATAGGGATAATTTTTAATGATTTTAATAATGTCACAGACTATAAATACTTGGTTTTAATTGGCTTTTATAGGGGAAATGTTGTGTTGTGTTGTTTGTGTTGTGTTATTTTAATATGCTGTGAGCCGCCCTGAGTCCCATGGGGAGAAGGGCGGCATATAAATTATGAAAAATAAATAAATAAATAAATAAATCCCTGGCATAGAGTATATCTACATTATTTAAGATGAAACAATCCACTTAAATATTATATAAACTTTGTGTATCAAAAATTATTCTTGAAAGTTTTTAAAATTATTCAGAGAAGTTAGATCTGAGAAATGGAAAGAAATTTAGAATTATCAAAAATTTATAATAATTAATTTTAGTGAGGTTTGCTATCTATATTACCAAAGACGTACCCTTTTTCAGTATAAGAAATTTAAGTCATTTTTCTCTTAGCTAGATAATTAACAAGACACCAAACAGCACTAAGAGGCTCCCAGTTAAGGACTGTCCTATCTAAATTTGATCTTCATTTTTATTTACATAAAATTCTTAATAGAATTATAACTGTAAGTATTTGCTTAGAAATATAGAATATGGAAGTTTCAAATCTTGGCATGTCTTATTAGGGGCATAAATCTGTCTCTGGCCATTTAGTTTTAATAGAAATATTAAAAGCACAAATTAATCAACCCAGTACTTTGTACCAAGCCAAAATACTGGAAGCCACGATGTGGTTTATTGTTCATTATGATAGAAGAATTTTAAAGTTTTGCTAGTTGCATATACACTTAGGGACCCTTAAACAGCATCCTCTAAGACAGGGGTCCCCAACCCCCGGTCCGTGGACTGGTACCGAGCCACAGCATGTCAGCAACCGGTATGCAGAAACAAGCAAAGCCCCATCTGTGGGATGTAGGCAGCACACAAAACCACACACTCTCCAGTCCATGAAAAAACATTTCTCCACAGAACTGTTCCCTGGTGCCCAAAAGGTTGGGGACTTCTGCTCTAAGATGAAAAAGCTATGTAGAGCAAGAAATGTCTCCCTTCATGAAGGTTTTTTTGAAGGGAAACATTAGCCCAAGGGTACGAGTCAGATGCATCTTCAGTAATTTGCTTTTCAAATGAGAAGACTGTCTAAGGAAGCAAACTTCTCTATCATAGCAGTGGCATGCTCTGCTCATTTTCTTGCCCCTATCCTATCTCACATAAACCTACACACACACAAACCCAGACCCCTCAACTGATGGGGGAAACAATCACCTCCTTTCTCTGTAATTGCACAAATGTCTGTGTTCTCTTAACCATAAACTGTAGATATGCCTTTTATCTATGTGAATG
>NW_015394472.1:0-1084 GCF_001527695.2 Protobothrops mucrosquamatus
CACCCTTCTCTCGCATTTCATCCAAGCGCTTTCTGCTTGGCTCATTTAGCCTTCTCTCATATATCCTCCAAGCGCTTTCTGTTTGGCTCATTCACACTTCTCTCGCATTTCCTCCAAACTATTTCTGCTTCTCTAAGCCTTCTCTCGCATTTCCTCCAAGCGGTTTCTGCTTGGCTCATTCACCCATCTCTCCCATTTCGTCCAAACGCTTTCTTCTTGGCTCAGCCTTCTCTCGCATTTCCTCCACGCGCTTTCTGCTTGTCTCATTCACCCTTCTCTCGCATTTCCTCCAAGCCTCTCAAATTTCTTCCAAGTTCTTTCTGCTTGGCTCAGTCTTCTCTTGCATTTCCTTCAAGCGCTTTCTTCTTGGCTCAATCAGCCTTCTCTCGCATTTCCTCCAAGTGCTTTCTGCTTGGCCCATTCATCCTTCTCTCGCATTTACTCCAAGCCTCTCAAATTTCTTCCAAGTGCTTTCTGCTGGGCTCAGTCTTCTCTTGCATTTCCTTCAAGCGCTTTCTGATTGGCTCAATCACCCTTCTCTCGCATTTCCTCCAAGCGCTTTCTGCTTGGCCCATTCAGCCTTCTCTTGCATTTACTCCAAGTTCTTTCTGCTTGGCTCATTCACCCTTCTCTCCCATTTCCTCCAAGCCTCTCACATTTCTTCGAAGTGCTTTCTGCTGGGCTCAGTATTCTGTTGCATTTCCTCCAAGCGCTTTCTGCTTCGCTCATTCACCCTTCTCTCGCATTTTCTCAAAGCCCTTTCTGCTTGGCTCATTTAGCCTTCTCTCGTATATCCTCCAAGCGCTTTCTGTTTGGCTCATTCACACTTCTCTCGCATTTCCTCCAAACTATTTCTTCTTGTCTCAGCCTTCTCTCGCATTTCCTCCAAGCGGTTTCTGCTTGGCTCAATCACCCTTCTCTCGCATTTCCTCCAAGCGCTTTCTGCTTGGCCCATTCAGCCTTCTCTCACATTTACTCTGAGTTCTTTCTGCTTGGCCCATTCAGCCTTCTCTAGCATTTACTCCAAGTTCTTTCTGCTTGGCTCATTCACCCTTCTCTCACATTTCCTCAAGGCGCTTTCTTC
>NW_015394472.1:5220-6345 GCF_001527695.2 Protobothrops mucrosquamatus
CATTTCCTCCAAGCGCTTTCTGCTTGGCTCATTCACCCTTGTCTCGCATTTCCTCCAAGAGCTTTCTGTTTGGCTCATTCAGTCTTCTCTCGCATTTCCTCCAAGAGCTTTCTGCTTGGCTCATTCACCCTTCTCTCGCATTTCCTCCAAGAGCTTTCTTCTTGGCTCATTCACACTTCTATCGCATTTCCTCCAAGCTCTTTCTGCTTGGCTCATTCACCCATCTCTCTCATTTCCTCCAAACGCTTTCTTCTTGGCTCAGCCTTCTCTCGCATTTCCTCCATGCGCTTTCTGTTTGGCTCATTCACCCATCTCTTGCATTTCCTCCAAGCGCTTTCTGCTTGGCTCATCACCCTTCTCTCGCATTTCCTCCGAGTTCTTTCTGCTTGGCCCATTCAGCCTTCTCTCGCATTTACTCCAAGTTCTTTCTGCTTGGTCATTCACCCTTATCTCACATATCCTCCAAGCGCTTTCTTCTTGGATCAGCCTTCTCTTGCATTTCCTCCGAGTTCTTTCTGCTTGGCCCATTCAGCCTTCTCTCGCATTTACTCCAAGTGCTTTTTGCTTCGCTCATTCACCCTTCTCTCACATTTCCTCCAAGGGTTTTCTTCTTGGCTCATTCACACTTCTATCGCATTTCCTCCAAGCGCTTTCTGCTTGGCTCATTCACCCAACTCTCACATTTCCCACAAGCGCTTTCTGCTTTGCTCATTCACCCTTCTCTCGCATTTCCTCCAAGCTCTTTCTGCTTGGCTCATTTACCCATCTCTCGCATTTCCTCGAAGCGCTTTCTGCTTGGCTCATTTAGCCTTCTCTCGTATATCCTCCAAGCGCTTTCTGTTTGGCTCATTCACACTTCTCTCGCATTTCCTCCAAACTATTTCTGCTTGGCCCATTCAGCCTTCTCTCGCATTTCCTACAAACTGTTTCTGCTTCGCTCATTCACCCTTCTCTCGCATTTTCTCCAAGAGCTTTCTGCTTGGCTGATTCGCCAATCTCTCGCATTTCCTCCAAGCGCTTTCTGCTTGGCTCATTCACCCTTCTCTCGCATTTCCTACAAACTGTTTCTGCTTGTCTCAGCCTTCTCTCGCATTTCCTCCAAGTGCTTTCTGCTTGGCTCATTCA
>NW_015394472.1:10158-12054 GCF_001527695.2 Protobothrops mucrosquamatus
CCAAGCGCTTTCTGCTTGACTAATTCACACCTCTCTCGTATTTCTTCCAAGTTCTTTCTGCTTGGCTCAGCCTTCTCTCGCATATCCTCCAAGTGCTTTCTGCTTCGCTTATTCACACATCTCTCGCATTTCCTCCAAGTGCTTTCTGCATGGCTCAGCCTTCTCTCGCATTTCCTCCAAACACTTTCTGCTTGGCTCACCCTTCTCTCGCATTTCCTCCAAGCACTTTCTGCTTGACACATTCAGCCTTCTCTCGCATTTCTTCCAAGTGCTTTCTGCTTGGCTCATTCACACTTCTCTTGCATTTCCTCCAGGCGCTTTCTGCTTGAGTCATTCACACTTCTCTCTCATTTCTTCCAAGCACTTTCTGTTTGGCTCAGCCTTCTCTCAAGTTTCCTCCATGCGCTTTCTACTTTTCTCATTCACCCTTCTCTCGAATTTCCTCCAAGCGCTTTCTGCTTGGCTCAGCCTTCTCTAGCATTACCTCCAAGCGCTTTCTGCTTTGTCCATTCAGCCTTCTCTCCCATTTCCTCAAAGCGCTTTGTGCTTGGGTCATTCACACTTCTCTCACATTTCCTCCAAGCGCTTTCTGCTTGGCTCATTCACAGTTCTCTCGCATTTCCTCCAAGCGCTTTCTGCTTGAGTCATTCACACATCTCTCTCATTTCTTCCAAGCACTTTCTGTTTGGCTCAGCCTTCTCTCAAGTTTCCTCCATGCGCTTTCTACTTTTCTCATTCACCCTTCTCTCGAATTTCCTCCAAGCGCTTTCTGCTTGGCTCAGCCTTCTCTCGCATTTCCTCCATGGTGCTTTCTACTTGGCTCATTCACCCGTCTGTCGCATTTCCTCCAAGCGCTTTCTGCTTGAGTCATTCACACTTCTCTCTCATTTCTTCCAAGCACTTTCTGTTTGGCTCAGCCTTCTCTCGAATTTCCTCCATGCGCTTTCTACTTTTCTCATTCACCGTTCTCTCGAATTTCCTCCAAGCGCTTTCTGCTTGGCTCAGCCTTCTCTCGCATTACCTCCAAGCGCTTTCTGCTTTGTCCATTCAGCCTTCTCTCCCATTTCCTCAAAGCGCTTTTTGCTTGGGTCATTCACACTTCTCTCTCATTTCCTCCAAGCGTTTTCTGCTTGGCTCAGCCTTCACTCGCATTTCCTCCAAGCACTTTCTACTTGGCTCAGCCTTCTATCGCATTTCCTTCAAGCGCTTTCTGCTTGGCTCATTCAGCTGTCTCTTGCATTTCTTCCAAGCGCTTTCTGCTTGAGTCATTCACACTTCTCTCTCATTTTCTCGAAGCACTTTCTGTTTGGCTCAGCCTTCTCTTGAATTTCCTCCATGCGCTTTCTACTTTTCTCATTCACCCTTCTCTCGCATTTCCTGCAAGCGCTTTCTGCTTGGTTCATTTAGCCTTCTCTCGCATTTCCTCCAAGCACTTTCTGCTTGGCTCATTCACCCTTCTCTCGCATTTCCTCCAAGAGCTTTGTGCTTGGCTCATTCAGCCTTCTCTCGCATTTCCTCCAAGCGCTTTCTGCTTGGCTCATTCAGCGTTCTCTAGAATTTCCTACAAGCACTTTCTGCTTGGCTCAGTCTTCTCTCGCTTTTCCTCCAAGCACTTTCTGCTTGGCTCAGCCTTCTCTAGCATTTCCTTCAAGTGCTTTCTGTTTCGCTCATTCACACATCTCTCGCATTTCTTCCAAGTGCTTTCTGCTTTGCCTATTCACTCTTCTCTCACATTTCCTCCAAGCGCTTTCTGCTTGACTAATTCACACCTCTCTCGTATTTCTTCCAAGTTCTTTCTGCTTGGCTCAGCCTTCTCTCGCATATCCTCCAAGTGCTTTCTGCTTCGCTTATTCACACATCTCTCGCATTTCCTCCAAGTGCTTTCTGCATGGCTCA
>NW_015394473.1:0-12052 GCF_001527695.2 Protobothrops mucrosquamatus
AGCCATGCTGCCTCAGGAATTCTGGGAGTTGAAGTCCACGAGTCATAAAAGAGCCAAGGTTGCCTACCCCTGCCCTAGTAAGACCACACCTGGAATACGGCAGCCAATTTTGGTCACCATATCGCAAAAAAGATGTTGGGAGTTTGGAAAAAAATTCAGAGAAGAGCAACTAAGATGATCCAAGGCCTGGAGACTAAAACATACAAAGAACGGCGGCGGGACTTGGGTTTGGCTAGTCTAAAGAAAAGAAGAAATAGGGGAGACATGATAGCAGTATTTGAGGGGCTACCACAAGGAAGAGGGGGTCATGTTATTCTCCAAAGCACCAGAGGGAAGGACGAGAAACAATGGTTGGAAACTGACCCAAGAGAGAAGCAACCTGGAATTAAGGAGAAACTCCCTGACAGTGAGGACAATTAACCAGTGGAACAGCTTGCCACCAGACCTGTACAATAGTTACAAATTAAAATTAAAATCGCTGAATTGACCAAGATTATTTATTTGCTTTTCTACTGCCATCTCCTTCGTCACCTGTGAATCCACTAGATCAGTGGTGGGGAACAGTAGTCCTTTTATGACTTGTGGATTTCAACTCCCAGAATTCCCCAGCCAGCTATGGCTGGGGAATTCTGGGAGCTGAAGTCCACAAGTCATAAAGAGGCTATTGTTCCCCACTCCTGCAGTAGATCTTACTGCTATTGTTCTAAGCTGCTCTTTGCCCATTGCTTCAGTCCCAGTCAAGCCTATTTTGACAACATTCATTGTTTGCTGATCTTGGTCCAAAAAATATCTTTCACGGCATTATTTTCCAAACCAAGAGTGCGTGATCTGCATCGTATTATCTCAATCTGGAAGAAGCCAAACAGAATCTTACTGATTCTCTTTGACTAGGTTGGGCCCTTGCTGCTTCTTCAAATTCTCTATCCCTCGGTGGATAAATATGTTTGTAATTATATTTGTGTTGCTGAATCTGTTTTTTTTTTTGTGACTTGCGCTGTGACATCCCTTTTAAGGCTTGTTTGTTTTTTTTATATAACAATTTCCGATTGGTACAGGCAGACCTCAACATACAATGTTCGTTTAGCGACCGAAAATTACAACCGCACTGAAAAAAAAGGGAGTTATGCCTGATCTTCACTTACGACTGTCACAGTAGGGTTAATCATGATCAAAATTTGAGCGCTGGGCAACTGTATATTTTACAATAGTTGCAGCAATTCCAGTGTCACGTGATCACCATTTGTGACTTTCCCAGCCAGCTTCTGACTAGTTTAGTCAATGGGGGGAAGCTGGATTCACCTTAACGACTATACCAGGGGTCTTCAAACTTGGCCACTTTAAGACTTGTGGACTTAAACTCCCAACTAATTCTGGGAAATAATAATAATAATAATAATAATAATAATAATAACAACAACAACAACAACAACAATGGAAGGGACCTTGAAGGTCATCTAGTCCAACCCCCTGCTCAGGCAGGAAACCCTATACTAGGGGTAGGCAACCTTGGCTCTTTTATGACTCGTGGACTTCAACTCCCAGATTTCCTGAGCCAGCATGGCTCAGCTTGGAAACCTCTCCCTTTCCCCTCAGCATGGCTGGCTCAGGAATTCTGGGAGTTGAAGTCCACGAGTCATAAAAGAGCCAAGGTTACCTACTCCTGCCCTATACCATTTCAGACAAATGGCTGTCCAGTCTCTTCTTAAAAACTTCCAGTGTTGGAGCATTCACCGCTTCTGGAGGCAGGTTGTTCCACTGGTTAATTGTTCCAATTGTCAGGAAGTTTCTCCTTAGTTCTAGGTTGCTTCTCTCCTTGATCAGTTTCCATCCGTTGCTTCTTGTCCTGCCTTCAGGCGCTTTGGAGAATAGCTTGACTCCCTCTTCTTTGTGGCAGCCCCTGAGATATTGGAAGACTGCTATCATGTCCCCCCTCGTCCTTCTCTTCATTAAACTAGACATACCCAATTCCAGCAACCGTTCTTCATATGTTTTAGCTTCCAGCCCCCTGATCATCTTTGTTGCTCTTCTCTGTACTCTTTCTAGAGTCTCAACATCTTTTTTACACGGTGGTGACCAAAACTGGATGCAGTATTCCAAGTGTGGCCTTACCAAGGCATTGTAAAGTGGTATTAATACTTCACCTGATCTTGATTCTATCCCTCTGTTAATGGTTGAAGTCCATAAGTCTTAAAGTTGCCAAGTTTTGAAGATCACTGGACTATCCAATTCATTTAATAACTGCAGTGATTCGCTTATCAACGGTGGCAAACATGTCATAAAATCAAGCATATCTAATTTAATTATGAAATCTTGCTTAGCTACCAAAATTCTAATCCTAATTGTGGTCGTAAGTCGAGGACTACCTGTCTCCTGACTTTTCGGATCCCTCTTCCAGGTCACTGAGACTTGATCCCCCCCCCACCCCTTGGAGGAGAGCAGTTCTTGACATACTAATTCAGTATTTTTCAACTTTAAGACGGAAGTCCATCCGTCTTAATGTTGCCCAGGTTGGGAAACATGTACATGAGGTCCTTGACTTACAACGGTTCGTTTAGTGACTGTTCAAAGTCACAACAGCACTAAATAATGTGACTTAGGACTGTGTTTCACACTTAACAACTTTTGCAGCCTCCCCAAGGTCACGTGATCAAAATTCAGATGCTTGGCCGCTGATTCGTATTTACGACAATCGCAGTGTCCCGTGGTCACCTGATCCCCTTTTTGCGACCTTCTGAGAAGCAAACTCAATGGGGGAAGCCAGCTTCACTTAACAACCATGTTACGAATGAACAGCTGCAGCAATTCACTTAACAGATGTGACAAGAAAGGTGGTAAAATGGGGTAAAACTCACTCAACAAACATCTCACAGAAATTTGGGGCTCAACTGTGGTCGTAAGTTGAGGACTACCTGTGCTAATATAATAATGATGATGATGATGATGATGATGATGATGATGATGATGATGTTGGAAGGGACCTTGTAGGTCATCTAGTCCAACCCCCTGCTCAGGCAGGAAACCCTATACCATTTCGGACAAATGGCTGTCCAGTCTCTTCTTAAAAACCTCCAGTGTTGGAGCATTCACAACTTCTGGAGGCAGATTGTTCCACTGGTTAATTATTTTAACTGTCAGGAAGTTTCTCCTTAGTTCTAGGTTGCTTCTCTTCTTGGTTATTTTCCACCCGTTGCTTCTTGTCCTGCCTTCAGGGGCTTTGGAGAATAGCTTGTCTATTTGACTGTTTGAATTTTTAGTCCACCATTATAGGGTATAGGGTTTCCTGCCTGAGCAGGGGGTTGGACTAGATGACCTACAAGGTCCCTTGCAACTTTATTATTATTATTATTATTATTATTATTATTATTATTATTATTATTATTATTATTATTATTATTATTATTATTATTATTATTATTATTATTATTATTATTATTATTATTTCAGACAAATGGCTGTCCAGTCTCTTCTTAAAAACTTCCAGTGTTGGAGCATCCACAACGTCTGGAGGCAGGTTGTTCCACTGGTTAATTGTTCTCACTGTCAGGAAGTTTCTTCTTAGTTCTAGGTTGCTTCTCTCCTTGATTAGTTTCCATCCATTGCTTCTTGTCCTGCCTTCAGGTGCTTTGGAGAATAGCTTGGCTTCCTCTTCTTTGTGGCAGCCCCTGAGATACTGGCAGACGGCTGTCCTGTCCCCCCTCGTCCTTCTCTTCATTAAACTAGACATATAAACCTCGATGCAACTGAAATATATACTGTAAAATATGCAAAGATATATTTTTTTTCTTGCATAGCTTTCCTTAGTTTTGGACTTTGGCGTAGTATACGAGCTTTTCCCTTTTTCATTCCTTATCCTAGTCTTCTTCTCTCCTGAAAGCTGATCACAGGCCTCGTCTCTTTCATTTATCCTGCTAGCCCTTGAAGCCCAAGGAAGCCAATGGTGAGATTTTGGGGTACAGCCTCTACTCTCAGAGAAAAGGGGAGCCCATGGTACCCAAATGCACCACTCGCCACCTCCAGTGTCGTCTGCTCCTCCCAGCCAGCGAAGAATTCGCCTTCTATCTCACCGCCAAAAATACGGTCGGCATCTCCCCTGCAACCAAGCTGGTGATCCCCCCATTCCGTAACTTGGAAGGTGAGATTTTTCAAGTGTCGTTATAAAAAAAAATAAATAATTGCTTAAATGTTTTTTGCGGATAGCAAAAAAAATTGGAAAAGATGCTTCCGCAGAGGTATATTTGGGAAGGAAGGGGAATTGCGTTTGGTCCCTCTTGTTCCGTCCTTGATCAACGGGAGAACCAGAAGGCAACATTAAAACCATACAAAAAAATCAATGTTTCTCAACCTTGGCCACTTTAAGACGCATGGACTTCAACTCCCAGAATTCCCCAGCCGGCGACGCTTCTGGGGAGTTCTGGGAGTTGAAGTCCACTCGTCTTAAAGTTGATAAAGGTTGAGAAACACTATATCAGCGGTGGCGAACCTATGGCACGCGTGCCAGAGGCGGCACTCGGAGCCCTCTCTGTGGGCACATGCACCGTTGCCCCAGCCCCGCCTCCTCCCACGGCCGCCTCCTCACCAGCAGCCCCCCCGGAGGAGAGTCGCCCCTGGGCGCGGCCCACGCGAAGCAGCCCAGCCAAGGACATGGTAGCCGGGCAGCGGGGACAAGATTCCGCCCTTGCGCCCCATCGCGCACAGATGATGCTGCGGGGCACGGGCGGAGGGCGTGGTCGCCCTTGCGCTGCTGTGATCTGTGGCGGGCCGTGGAAGTGGTGGGTGGCCCAGTGGGCAGGGTGGAGTGGGGACGGGGGTGGGGGGGCGAGTTTTGGGCACTCGGTCTCTAAAAGGTTTGCCATCACTGCACTATATTCTATTATTGCTTCCTTTTTTGTAATCTCTAGCCCCGCCTTCTCCTCTATCCATCCTCGCGTCTTCGGCAGGAGACCACTCCCTGCTCCTTCAGTGGTCTCTTCCCAGCACCCCAAAGATGGACTTTGTTCTGGAGTGGAATAAGCTGCCCGAGAAGGAAGGGGGAGACCCACACTGGCAGTATCAGCCAGAGAATGTCAATCATGCAACCATTACTGGTGAGTGTGGCAGATAAGGACGGGGATGGAGAGAACAGAGGCAGAAAGAGAGAGTGGGGGGGAAAGTGGCTAAAGCAACAAGTGAGACATAGAGAAAGGAGGGAGGGAGGGAGGGAGGAAGAGATAGAAAAAGGAAGGAAGGAAGGAAGGAAGGAAGGAAGGAAGGAAGGAAGGAAGGAAGGAAGGAAGGAAGGAAGGAGAGAGGGGAAATAGGGAAGGCAGAAGGGAGGAGGAAGAAGAGGAAAAGAAAGAGATAGGGAAAAAGGGGTAGGAAGACATGGAGGAAGGAAGGAAAGAGAGAAAGGGGAAATAGGGAAGGCAGAAGGGAGGAGGAAGAAGAGGAAAGGAAAGAGATAGGGAAAAGGGGGTAGTAAGACATGAAGGAAGGAAGGAAAAAAGGAAGGAAGGAAGGAAGGAAGGAAGGAAGGAAGGAAGGAAGGAAGGAGAGAAAGGGGAAATAGGGAAGGAGGAAGAAGAGGAAAAGAAAGAGATAGGGAAAAGGGGTAGGAAGACATGGAAGAAGGAAGAAGGAAGGAAGGGAGAGAGAGGGAGGGAGGAAGGAAAGAAGGAAGGGAGAGGGAGGGAGGGAGGGAGGAAGAAAGGAAGAGAAGAAAGGAAGAAAGGAAGAAATGAGTGAAATGAGAATAAGAGAAAAAAGGAAGTTCAGAGGGAAAAGGGGGAAGACAAAAGGGATCACAAGGAAGAGGGAGTCAACTTATTCTCCAAAGCACCAGAAGGCAGGAGGAGAAGCAATGGATCAAGGAGAGAAGCAACCTAGAACTAAGGAGAAATTTCCTCATAGCGAGAACAATTAACCAGGGGAACGACTTGCCTGCAGAAGCTGTGAATGCCCCAACACTGGGGATTTTAAAGAAAAGACTGGACAACCATTTCTGTCTGAAATGCTATAGGGTTTCCTGCTTGAGCAGGGGGCTGGACTAGAAGACCTCCAAGGTCCCTTCCAACTCTGTTATTCTGTATTCTGTACAGAGAAAAAAAGAGGGTGGAAAAGAATAAGAGAACAGAGAGAGAAGGATGGTCTAGACCAGGGGTAGGCAACCTTGGCTCTTTTATGATGCGTGGACTTCAACTCCCAGAATTCCTGAGCCAGCCATGTTGAGGGGAAAGGGAGAGGTTTCCAAGTTGAGCCATGCTGGCTCAGGAATTCTGGGAGTTGAAGTCCATGAGTCATAAAAGAGCCAGCATTGCCTACCCCTGGTCTAGAGACTCTAAAAAGAACGAGTAAGGAGTGATCCCACAGGGTTTTGGCTCTGCCAACTGTTGGCAAGGGTCCTCTGGTGAGGAAACGCAGCTGCTTGGACATCTTTGCTGCAATAGCTTGCACAGAGCCGTTCTTAAGGTCATGGTGACCCTCTTCACAAACCTCCTCTCATTAAGAGGAAATATGAATGCACATCCAGGCAACTGCCTTGCGCAGTTTGCAAGACTGAAGTAAAATCCCACCCATGAACCTCCAAAAACAACAACCCTTCGGATTTTGCCCCAAGTCTTTCCAATGCAGCCAGGAAATTACTATCGATCCTCCACACCGCACCTAATCAGCCCTCTGCATGAGACGCTTGTCTGAATCGCGCCCACTAGGCCACCCTCCGTGGTGAAAATCAGTCTTGCCGGAACAGAGGGGCTCAATCAAAGGGACGTTTCCTGAAGACGTCGGGCAGAAACTTCACAATGAGCTGCCCGATCAAAGTGGTGACAGAAAAACCAAGCTGCAAAATACAGGGGGACTGGAGGCTAAAACATATAAGGAACGGTTGCTGGAATTGGGTATGTCTAGTTTAATGAAGAGAAGGACGAGGGGGGACATGATAGCAGTCTTCCAATATCTCAGGGGCTGCCCCAAAGAAGAGGGAGTCAAGCTGTTCTCCAAAGCGCCTGAAGGCAGGACAAGAAGCAATGGATGGAAACTAATCAAGGAGAGAAGCAACCTAGAACTAAGGAGAAACTTCCTGACAAATTAACCAGTGGAACAACCTGCCACCAGAAGTGGTGAATGCTCCAATACTGGAAGTTTTTAGGAAGAGACTGGACAGCCATTTGTCTGAAATGGTATAGGGTTTCCTGCCTGAGCAGGGGGGTTGGACTAGATGACCTCCAAGATCCCTTCCAATTCTATTCTATTCTATTCTATTCTATTCTATTCTATTCTATTCTATTCTGTTCTTCCATTCCCTATTCTATTCTATTCTATTCTATTCTATTCGATTCTATTCGATTCTATTCGATTCGATTCTTCTATTCTGTTCTTCCATTCCCTATTCTGTTCTTCCATTCCCTATTCTATTCTATTCTATTCTATTCTATTCTATTCTATTCTATTCTATTCTATTCTATTCTATTCTATTCTATTCTATTGTTTTTCCATTCTATTCTATTCTATTCTATTCTATTCTATTCTATTCTATTCTATTCTATTCTATTCTATTGTTTTTCCATTCTATTCTATTCTGTTCTGTTCTGTTCTGTTCTTCCATTCCCTATTCTATTCTGTTCTGTTCTGTTCTGTTCTTCCATTCCTTATTCTATTCTGTTCTGTTCTATATGCTTCTGTAACTTCTTGCTTCCTCCTCCTTCCCCTATAGAGGCCATCAAGCCCGGGAATCTTTATGCCGTGAAGATCTTTGGACTCTTAAATGGAAGTCTCCAGGCCTTTGGTTCTTCTCAGGCTTACTCCAAGCAAGTCGGTAAGTGGAAACAGTGATTTTCTTGGGTTGATATTCATAGACTTGGGGGTTGGTTATTATTTAGTAAGAAAGTGCACCACCCAAGCACAAAAAAGAGGTATCAGTAAGCTTGGGATAACCTCAAATTATGGAGATGTCCATGTTTAAGTACCCTTTGTTTGCTATCATAGTGGGAGGCAGGGATCTCCAAACTTAGCAACTTTAAGACTTGTGGATTTCAACTCCCAGAATTCCCCAGCCAGCATGGAGTATCTCGACTGCTATGGGTATTTATTTTGGATTAGTTTTTAGAGTTTTAAAATGTTTTAATGCTTTCATTATGATATGTCGGCTAGTTGAGGAATTGACCCGGTTGAGGAATTCTGGGAGTTGAAGTCCACAAGTCTAAAAGTTGCCAAGTTTGGAGACACCCCCCCCCCCTTCTAAACGAATGTGAGAATGACTTTGGGGAAAAATGGGAAGAGATGCCACCTTCGGGAACGATCAGATAAAAGGTGAAGGCGCCGGCAAATGTGTAACACGCCGAGAAAGAAAGATAGAAAAGATCCATCCTCAGACGATAAAAAAAGACGGTGGGAGATTTGTACTTTCAGAACTGCAAGATTGAAATAAGACAAGATAACATGCTTTATTATAAAGCTGCATTGACAGCATGTTCTCATTCATTCATTCATTCAATTTCTATAACTGCCCACTCAATCAATCACTCTGGGCAGCTTGCTATTCAAAAAGATGTATTACAATGACATGACTAAATGCATTTTAAAATAAGAAAAACCAATCCAAAATAAATACATATAACAGCCAAGATACTTGGCCAGCTAGCAACAAAAAACAGGAAATGGGGCCCTTGACACTTTCAGCACCCCAGACTCAGGATCAGCGCCAGGTTCCGAAGGGAGGATGTTCCATAGGGCAGAAAAGAAAGATTCCACCATATCTGAAAGGGCAAATATCCTGCCCTCTCTCTTAAATACCTGATTAGTCCATCTGTCCATCTGTCCACCTATTTGTCTGTCTGTCTGTCTGTCTGTCTGTCTGTCTCTCTCTCTCTCTCTCTCTCTCTCTCTCTCTCTCTCTATCTATCTATCTATCTATCTATTTATCTATCTATCATCATCATCTATCCATCTATTTGTCTCATGTATCTATCATCTTTCTTTCTATCTGTCTATCTATCTATCTATCTATCTACCTATCAATCTATCATCTGTCATCTATCTATCAATCTATCATTTATCTATGTCATGTCTCTATATCATGTCTCTATCTATCATCTATCATCTGATCTCAGTCTGTCTATCTATCTATCTATCTATCTATCTATCTATCTATCTATCTATCTATCATCTATCTGTTCATCTCTCTGTCTCATGTATCTATCTATATTTCTTTCTATCTATCCATCCATCCATCCACCCACCCACTCACCTATCTCTCTCTCTCTCTCTCTATCCATCCATCCGTCCGTCCGTCCGTCCGTCTGTCTCATTTAAGCGCCGTGTATCTCCCTCACAGAGGGACTCTGGGTGAGGTGCAATAAAATATTAAAAGCATAAAAACAGCATTTTAACATTTAAAAGAGGCAAGGGATATTAAAAATTAATCAAATGGAGAAGGAGGAGGAGAAAGAGCTTTTAACGGCACTAACCAGCCCCCACAGCTGTGTGCTCTTTTGCACCCCCCATGCCAGGCCGCAGAGCCACATGTTTTACACCCTTGGGGAAGGCCAAGATAGTGAAACTCAGGTGACCCCTGGGGAGAAAGGTGTTCCTCAGAGCAGAGGCAGAATACGTTCTTGACCTGGACCCCACCAATTGGAATCCTTTAGCTGATGAGGGGCACAACATACTTCCCTTATCTGATCAGGTAGGGTGGGGTGATATCACATGATGAAGACAGTTCCATAGGTAGCCTGGTCCTATGTCTGTGGTGGCGAACCTCTGGCATGCGTGCCACAGGCGGCACTCAGAGCCCTCCCTGTGGGCACGCGCGCCCTCGCCCCAGTCCTAGGCCTTCAGCTGGGTTTTATAAAACCTTTTCGCTTTAGGCCTCCGTCGCCGTGTGCAAAAAAAAAAAAAGGTTCAATCAATCAATCAATTTCAACTTCTCGCGGGAAAAAAAAAGATCTCGCAAAGTTGGAATTGATTAGTTGAACTTTTTAGTCCCACCCAGTCTGCCGTTACCACTGCAGCCACGCCCACCCAATGGGCCACACCCACCCAGCACCCAACGATACATAAGTGGGTTTTGGGTTGCAGTTTGGGCACTCAGTCTCTAAAAGGTTCGCCATCACTGCCCTATGCCATGTAGGATGCTTTCCAAGATTTTTTCCTCTGCCCATTACTCGTTTGTGGGCTCCTCCACTTTTTATTTCCTCATTCTGTCGGCCAGTGATGGCGAAACTTTTAGAGACTGAGTGCCCAAAAACTGGCCCCGCCCCAGCTCCACCCCCTGCCCCGCCCCCACCCCGCCTGCCTGCAGCGCCATTCACTGCCTCCAGGGCCTGCCGCAAATCACCCAGGCAGCCCAGCAGCGCCATGGCGGCCACGCCCTCTGCCCGCGCCCTGCAGCATCAACTGTGTGCGATGGGGCGTGAGGGCAGAGTCTTGTCTACACTGCCTGGCTGCCATGTCCTTGGCTGCATTTCTCCGTGTCGGCAACACTCGGGGGCGACTCTCCTCCAGGTGGGCTGCTGGTGAGGAGGGGGTCATGGGGGGAAGCAAGGCTGGGTCAATGGCACGTGTGCCCACAGAGAGGGATCCGAGTGCCGCCTCTGGCACGCGTGCCATAGGTTCACCACCACTGCCCTAGGCTCCAAAAACTGAGAAAGACACGCTGACTTACTTCACAGAGGTTTCTTTTATTGTTCATCACCTGTAGACAGAAATCCTGTCAAATTAAAGCAAATTACTTGAATATACTCTGAGGTCTTTTAAGGGGGAGCTGCCTTAACTCTGTTCCTTCCAACCACGCTGCCTAAACTTTGCTAGTTTAAACTAGCCTAAGGAAGAGAAGGACTAGGGGTGACATGATAGCGGTCTTCCGATATTTGAGGGGCTGCCATGAAGAAGAGGGGGGCCAATCTGTTCTCCAAAGCGCCTGAAGGCAGGACAAGAAGCAACGGATGGAAACTAATCAAGGAGAGAAACATCCTAGAATTAAGGAGTAATTTCCTGACAGAAGAATTAATCAGTGGAACAGCCTGCTTCCAGAAGTTGTGGGTGTTCCAACATTGGAGGTTTTCAAAAAGAGATTGTCCTGGAATGGTATAGGGCAGGGGTAGGCAACCTTGGCCCTTTTATGACTCGTGAACTTCAACTCCCAGAATTCCTGAGCCAGCATGGCTGACTGGGGCAGGGATAGGCAACCTTGGCCCTTTTATGACTAATGGACTTCAACTCCCAGAATTCCTGAGCCAGCATGGCTCAGCTTGGAAACCTGTCCCTTTCCCCTCAGCGTGGCTGGCTCAGGAATTCTGGGAGTTGAAGTCCACGAGTTATACAAGAGCCAAAGTTGCCTACCCCTGGTATAGGGTCTCCTGCTTGAGCAGTGGTTGGACTAGAAGACCTCCAAGGTCCCTTCCAACTGTCCCTCTGTATTCTGTATTTGCTGTCTTTTCTTCCTCTGAAACGTAGCCCCTCCCTTCTTGGAATCCAGACTACATTCCACTATAGCAGCATCACTTCCTCGTCTTCCAAGGTCATTCTCACATTCTATTTCACATATGGATATCATCAATGGATAGGGCTGTTGAGTCAGCGAGCAAGAAACATAGGGATTAAGGGTGAGGTGGGAGGGGATACAGTTGTATTTCCATTAAAAGTCATAGTCGTTGGCAATCCCATTTTGGACTTATGTACTTCTTCCACTTTTTGTGACAAGGTCTACGTGCTGATGCCCAGATCTCTCCTTTCCATTTTCCAGCTCCACTTCGGGCCCCAGTTTTATATCCCACTCAGGTCTGGAAATCTTGGGTGGAGCTGCAGTGGGAGAAGCTCCCGTTGGAAGAACGAGGTGGCGAGATCCATAATTACACCCTTTACTACAAGGAAGAGAAGAAAGATGACTATCGTAAGGAGAAACCTTATGCTTCTCAGCAAAGAGTTAGGTTTGGAATTTACCTCAGGAAAATACCTCAGGTTGAAGTAGAGGGTTGCATTTAATTCTTTCAGAAGTTTTTCCTTTCCATTTTTTTTTTAAAAAAACAAGTTTCTAGAATAAGTGTTTTTCAACCTAGGCAGCTTGAAGATGAGTGGACTT
>NW_015394474.1:0-1681 GCF_001527695.2 Protobothrops mucrosquamatus
CTGACTCCTGCTCCTCACACAGCTGAGCTTCATCAGAAACACGACTGGAGGGGCCAGGCTCTTCATCAAGCCGTGAGTCTTGTAATTCATCAGAGCCTCCCTCTGACCCTGATGGCCCCTCAACGGCCTCCTCCACATCCTCCTCAGATTCCTCAGACTCAGCTGTTGGGAACACAGGCTGGCACGGAATCACAACACTGTGCCAGAGATTAAGCTGAGTCACTGGACCACACCCCACAGGCTATAAAAGGGTGGTGGTGGCCATTTGGACCTCTGTGACGGACAAAAGCTGAATCTCTGGCAAAGTAGCATGCTGTGGTATTGTTTTTGTTTCTGGGTGTTTGGAGAAAAAAGGTCTTGGCAGGCAGCTACGGAGCTGCTGCCAAGTTTCTTATCTGTGAAGTGGTGTCTGGAGAAGTCTTTAAACCCTCGGCTGGCTGTTTGGGTGTGTGGGTCGGAACGGGGACAGAACATCTTGTCCGTCACCCCGAACATACTCCATCGTTAACCCACGATGGACCAACAGCTGCAGCAGCAGGTACAGTAGCTGATAGATGCCAATCAGCTCCTACAGCAGCAAGTGACCCAGTTACAGGCTCAACTTGCTTTGGGGAATGCTCCTGCAGCTCTTCCCCCCCTCCTCCTCCTCCCCGTTCGAGATGCCCAGTGAACGTGCCAAAGAGATTTTCTGGGCAGACGGAGCTGTTCCCGGCCTTCATGGGACAATGCCAACTCTTTATGGCGATGAGGCCGGAGGAGTTTCCGGATGATCGGGCTCGGGTGGCATTTGTGATTAGCTACCTTTCTGGCTCTGCCGTCCGATGGGCCACGCCCCTGTTGTTGCAAAACAGCCCATTACTCCTGGACTACCAGGGCTTTTTGCAACACCTGCACGTCATGTACGAGGACCCCTTGCGCGTTCAGATGGCAGCGAGGTGCATCAAGGACCTCCACCAAGGAAAGCGCACCCTGCAGGACTATATCACTGAGTTCCGACTTCTAGGCCAGGACTCGGCTTGGAATGAGGCGGCGCTGATGGATGCCTTCCAGGACGGCCTCTCGGACGATCTGCAGGACGAACTGGTGCGGGTGGAGGTGCTTCAGACCCTCGACGCCCTGGTGCTCCAATGCCTGCGTATCGACGGCCGCCTTCAACGGCGACAGCCTCGTCGGCCCCTTCCGGAACCACCGACAGCTTCGGCACCCCCGCGTTTCGCACCGACAGTACCCCGGACCACCCCACGCTTTGTGGCCCCGGCTGAGGAGCCCATGGAGCTCGGAGCAGCTAGACCTCAACTGACGGCCCAGGAGAGGATGCGGAGACACCAAGGGGGATTGTGCCTCTATTGCGGCGAGGCTCGACATTTTGCCGCCTCGTGTCCCAGGAAGCGGAGTGGGAGCGCTCAAGCCTGTTCCGGACTCTCGGCGCGACCAACCGGGAAACGGGCCAGGCCTGGCCTAGGGGAAACCCTGGGCCAGGCACGTGACCATGCCCCACCGGAGTCGGCGACTGTGGACTGTGAGCCCCCTCGGCACCTGATTCTGGACACCCGGGTGTTGTTGGCCAATCGGTCGGAGGGGCTTCAGGCACACGCGCTGGTGGACTCCGGGGCCACGACGAACTTCATGGACCAGGCCTTTGTGGCCTTTTTTAAGGTTCCCTTGGTTCCGGTGGACCCTC
>NW_015394474.1:4386-7118 GCF_001527695.2 Protobothrops mucrosquamatus
CTCCCAACACACCTCCACCCAGATGACCCCGTTCCATGCCAACGTCGGCTACCATCCACGGCTTTTCCCGTTGTCCATCTCGGATTCCCCTGTTCCCGAGACCCAGGACTTCCTCTCGGAACTGCAGGCGGTGCAGCAACTGGTGAGGCGGCAGCTGATCCGGGCGAAAGAGGACTATAAACGGGTCGCCGACCGCTCTCGACGGGCAACGCCACCGCTGGACTTCGGAGATCGGGTGTGGCTTTCCACGAAACACCTCCCCACGGACCGGCTGGTGAAGAAACTGGACCGTTTTATCGGTCCCTTCCCCGTCGAGGCAGTCAGCCCGGTGGCCTACCGGTTGACCCTACCACGCTCCATGCGGATCCACCCCGTGTTCCATCGGTCCCTCCTGGTCCCTGAGGCCCCAGCGAGCCATCTCCGATGCCTGACGACGCCTGCCCCCCCCAGCCGCAGCCGATGAGGACACCTCGACGTACGAGGTGGACAGTATCCGGGACTCCCATTGGCTGAAGGGGCGCTTCCAATACCTCATCGCCTGGAAGGGATACGGCCCCGAGGATTTCAGCTGGGTGGACGCGTCTTCCGTTCAGGCCCCTGACCTGGTACGGGCCTTTCACGATCAGTTCCCGTCCCGACCGCATCCCGACCGGCAGACCCAGGGGAAGGGCCCTGCGGTGGGGGATAGTGTTGTGGCTCTGTCTTGTGAGCCCCTCTTATCGGAGGAAGAAGGCTCCGAACATGAAGGAGAGGAGATGGCTAGGCCTCCCTCTCCAGGACCCTCCTCTTTGGCAATGCCTCAGGTGTCTTCCGACGGAGAAGAGATTGACCAGGAGCCAGGTGGTTCAGAGATTGGCCAGGAGCCCGGTGTGTCTCAGATTGGCCAGGAGCCAGGTCTGTCCGATAATGAGGAAGAAAAGTTGTGGCTGGATCCACGCCAGCGTAGGAGCGATAAGCGTGCGCAGCAGAAAAAGAGATGTGCCAGAGATTAAGCTGAGTCACTGGACCACACCCCACAGGCTATAAAAGGGTGGTGGTGGCCATTTGGACCTCTGTGACGGACAAAAGCTGAATCTCTGGCAAAGTAGCGTGCTGTGGTATTGTTTTTGTTTCTGGGTGTTTGGAGAAAAAAGGTCTTGGCAGGCAGGTACGGATTTGCTGCCAAGTTTCTTATCTGTGAAGTGGTGTCTGGAGAAGTCTTTAAACCCTCGGCTGGCTGTTTGGGTGTGTGGGTCGGAACGGGGACAGAACATCGTGATGTTTGTCCCACGTAGAAGTGGTTGCAGTTGTTACAGTTGATGACTCACACCTGGCCCATCACAAGACCCTCACTTGACACTCCCACACCCGAAGTGCTTATATAAGTAGAACACTTTTACAGACATCCACTAAATACCGTTGAAGATGTTACCTAGCCTGGTAATGAAACGTTCGGAAACCAACCCTCAAGCTCGGAGAATGAACCTTCTCCCTCATCCTACACCCGAGCTCCAGATATTTGCCACTATTGCAAGGTTTGGATGGCACAGTTATTTATGATATTGTAAGGTTTTCCACTTAGCCTTACAACTGCCCCAGCGTTACTCAGGAATTTAAAAGAGCCAAAGAAACTCCTGAGCCGAGGTTTCAACAAAGATTACAACTTTATTTTGATCAAAACAGAGAGGGGCTGCCTGATTCCTCTTCGTGGCTGGTAAAGGAATGAAGGCAAGCAAACAGAAAAGATGTCTTCCACCTTTTATACCTTTCCAGAACAAAAAGATCAGGTCTTGGTACCAGGCATAAGATGGCACAAAAAAACAATTCTTAGATGATGACTCATACACAGCAACCCAGGCTCCATCCATAGCTCCTTTTCCCCCTCCCCTTACTGTGCTCTTTTCATATAAGCAATCACCTATACCTAAAGCATGAAGCTCTTACTTTTCCAATATATATATAAGGCATCTGATCAAGCAATTAACTACAAAATAATGATTACAAAATAACAAAACAATGATTACATGATAACACTATAAGTATCAATACAAAATGGTTACTATATATAAAATAAATGCTAATGTCAAACTTAAACATACTAAAATCATAAGCACAATAAAATCCCTTCACTCCTCCCTTTTTAATATAAAAGCCAAATAGGCACTAAGAACCCTGGAAAAGGGGGGTATAATCAGAAGGTAAAGGTCTTAAAACCATAGCTTTAGCAGGTTTATCGTTAAAAACAGGAGTAGCAGCAAAAGTCAATCCAGATATAGTGGACCGAACAATTCTTTGAATAAGCGGAATAAGGCATGGTAAGCACAACAACCCTCCAAAGGCCAATCCCACAATAAACAGGGTTCTTTTCCAATTATCAAACATACCCGAAAACCATCCTCCAACATCCAGTGCACCTGTCCATGTTTGGACAGGGACATGAGCCAACGTGCGCATTCTGTCTGTGATTTCTTCAATGACCTTGCCACTGTCATCAATATGGAGACAACAATTGCTAATGTTGAATTTTCAACAGACCCCACCTTCCCTAGCCATTGGTAATCCAGAGCTAATCTATTCTGGTATACAGCAGTTCTGAGTTGAGTATCAGTTCTTGCCAACGCCAAAAGGGCAGAGCTGGTTTCATTTGTGATGATTTCCAAAACTGCTTGCAGTCTAATTATCCTGTTAAGCATATAAATAGGCGTCCGGTATCCCCACATTCCATCTGACGCCCACGTCGCAGGACCATATAC
>NW_015394474.1:9989-12051 GCF_001527695.2 Protobothrops mucrosquamatus
GACAAGTCTTGGCAGTGGTTACAACTGGCTGATAGGCTGCCTGCCGAGCCCAATAGTCCGCAGCTCGGTTGCCTTTAGTTACAAAGCCCTCATCCACCTGATGTCCTTTGCAGTGGATAATAGCAAGGTCCTTTGGCAGTTGGATTGCAACCATGAGCTCCTCCAAAAGAGCCTTCATTTTTAAGGACTTTCCATCAGCGCCTGTATAGCCCCTCTCCTTCCATAAAGCAGCATGGGTATGCGCGGCCAAAAAGGCATATCGGCTGTCAGTATAAATGTTCACTCTCTTGCCCTGGCCCAACACACAAGCAGCGATCAAAGCTTTTAATTCAGCAGCTTGAGCTGAAAATGAGGCAGGAATGGCAGCAAGAGCAACAGGTCGCTCATCAGTGACTATAGCATAACCAGAGTATCGGACCCCATCTTCCACAAAAGAGGAGCCATCAGTCCAATATGAAACTTCTGGGTTTCCAAGGGGTTCCATTCTTAAATCAACTCTAGCACCTGTGATTGATTGTAAAACTTCTAAGCAGTCATGGGGTTCTGCATTTTCTTCTGGAACGGGCAATAATGTAGCTGGGTTGAGGGTGTCACATCAGCAAAGTTGAACATTTTCTTGTTCTATGATCTGGCTCACATACCTTCCAACTCGAGCAGAGGTGGCCCACGCTGGCAGTTTTTGCTCCAATAATACTTGAACCGCATGGGGTGTGTAAACCTTCAAAGGAGCACCCAATATGACTTTCTGACTTTCAGTAACCAGCTCAGCCACAGCCGCAATTGCTCTGAGACAACCAGGCCATCCTTTCACTACAGCATCCATGGTTTTAGACAGGTAGCCCACAGGTAACTTGTCAGGGCCCACTTGTTGTATTAAGACCCCCAAGGCACATTCACCCTGTTCTTTGCAATACAGTTGAAAACCTTGAGACTGATCTGGCAACACCAAACTAGTAGACTTAATTAAGGCGTCCTTCAATTGTCGCCATGCCTGGGTATGTTCACGAGTCCATTCCCATGCCACATCTTGTTGTGTTAGGGCATAAAGTGGTTTAGCAATCAGGGAATACATCGGGATCCACAATCTGGCATAGCCTGTGATGCCTAAAAAAGTTCTAAGTTGTTTAACATTGGTAGGTAAAGGCAGGGCAGAGATGGCTTGAATTCTACTGGCATGAAGACAACGGTGTCCTTCTTTTAAAACATATCCCAAATATTGAACCTGGGGAAGGACCCACTGGATCTTTTGCTTAGAGACCTTATATCCTCGTTCAGCCAAAAAGTTCAACAAATCAACTGACCCTTGTAGTAAAAGGTCCTTATCTGCTGCAGCAAGCAATAAATCATCCACATACTGTAACAACATACACCAAGGGGCAGAAAAGGCCTCCAAATCTCGAGCCAAAGCAGAAGCAAAAACAGTAGGACTGTTCTTGTAGCCCTGGGGGAGCCTTGTCCACGTCAATTGTCCCTTTACTCCCATCTCTGGATCCTCCCACTCAAATGCAAAGTAGTCTTGACACTCAGGGGCCAAAGGAATACAAAAGAAAGCATCCTTTAAGTCAATTACAGTATACCATCGTTGTTTTTGGCTGAGAGTAGTGAGTAAAGTATAAGGATTTGCCACCACAGGATGCAAGGCTTGGATTCGAGAATTAACTTCTCTCAAATCGTGAACTATTCGCCAGGACCCATCAGGCTTGGGAACTGGGAAGATTGGAGTGGACCAGGGAGACTGGGTGGCTCGTAAAATCCCATTCTTTAAAAAGGCTTGGATGAACCCCTGGATGCCAATTCGGGCCTCCCTTTTTATTGCATACTGCTGTAAGGAAACAGGTTGGGCCCCTGGGTGAAGATGGGCTCGGTGAGGGACAGCATAATGAGCAAATCCTGGGATTCCATGAGACCAAACTTCAGGGGAAATGGAATCCGGAAAAGAAACAGGAGGTGCACTAGCATCCAGATAACAAATATAAGCTTGCAAAGCTGGAAAATCCAAAGAAATACCCTGGGGTTGACAAGTGATTGTTGCTCCCAATTTCCCCAGCAAATCTCTGCCCAG
>NW_015394475.1:0-2060 GCF_001527695.2 Protobothrops mucrosquamatus
ACTAAGCCTAATGAACAAGAATAGCGTCTAGGAGCAATAGACATAGCACATAGTTTATATCTCAGAAGCAACAGTGGAGAAAAAGAGGTTTTCTCCTTTTCCAGGAGAAAAGTTTCCATTCACATGTGCCATTTCTTTAATCATTATAAACACTTGAATTTCTTCCATCTACGTGAGAAATCGCATCAAACCTAGGAAGGAGCGAAAACCAAGAGAAACTTTTAAAATTACCAATGTCTTATTCGTTTTCTTTAAGTTATTTGCCTAAGTAAAGATCCTGTCAGTGTTATCAATGTTGTTAAAATGTCATAGAATCTGCACTTTAAATATAGGTGAAAATGTTCTGGAAATCTGTTTTGTCAAGCAGAAATGTAATATAGTGACTGCAAAGAGGAACATGACCTAAGTGATTCCTCTCTACTCCATTAACCAGAAGGGGGCAAAGGGGAGAATCATAACCAATGTGCATTTCAAACATTAAAAGTGATAAGAGGACACTTTTCATTTTTTTATGATTCTTTCTTTCATTCCAAATATTCTTTTTTCTTTTCTTTCATTTTTCAACTTCCTACATCTCTGTGAAATGAATGTACTGTAAAGTGTTTTGGATTTTTTTCTTCCCCCTAGAATAAAATTTCCCTCCTCTCTGGTCAAATGGCTTACATCGTCAACAATGATGATTCCCCCTTTCATCTTTTCAAAAATCAATATAGAAAAAAAGTCTCCCTAGAGCTCTTTCTGTGGTCTCTGAACCCTTGTACTATATAACTGTTCTTCTGCAGTATGTATTAGAGAGAGAAAAAAACTAAACTATTGTATGCTGGACTGCGCAGGATAACATGTTCTGAATAGCAAGACTGTTCTTATCAATTCAATATTTTATATTTTTAGAGTAATAATGAATTGTGAAGAAGAAGCATGGTATACAAATGTGAAAGGGCTTTCCAATCTAAGTTTGAAATACTGAGTATTGTTAGGGTTATAAAATGTTCACTCAATGTCCTTATGACATGAATGTTCTCTTAACAAATTGTCTGATTTTTCATGAATAATTAAATTTGTCTCTGTTATATACAGTGGTTAATAATTGAAAAAAGACCCCCAATAAAAGATACGTATGTTCAGAATACAGTCCTAGCTTAACAACCAAGCATAGATGTCAGCTACTACAAGTTTTATGTATCCTTGCTCTAAACCCTTCCTTCCTTCCTTCCTTCTTTCCTTCCTTCCTTCCTTCCTTCCTTCCTTCCTTCCTTCCTTCCTTCCTTCCTTCCGTCCTTCCTTCCTTCCTTCCTTCCTTCCTTTCTTTCTTTCTTTCTTTCTTTCTTTCTTTTGTCATAATATAATAAATTGTATTAACATACAGTACAGATTTAATATCTAGCTAAAACTACATACATGAATGTTGAACAATGTGGCTATAAATATGCAAAAAAAAACAAACTAGGACAGCAGAGATCATTAAAAGGCTGATTGGTTTAAATGAAGGTATAGTACACCTCTTTGCTCTGCTTTGCCCTGCTTCACAGAAATCCTCCAGCAGCAAGCTTTGTTGAATGGTGCAAAATAATACACATCTCTACTGATGTTAAGCTAAGTTGCCTTTCTTAGGCTTAGAAACAATTCAGTGTGTTTTGAGGCCTGAATAATCAGGCAAAGTAAAAGTAAGAATATTAAATTGCACAAAGTAGGTTCCAGAAAAGCTGCTTTTTGTAGAAATGATAGAATATGACTTTGAATGTGTTATTTTGCCTATTTTGTGTTGTTGTTACTGAGAAATTAGGTGATGTTTATTAAATAGAAAGAAAAAAGGACTAAGAATTTAGAATAGAATAGAATAGAATAGAATAGAATAGAATAGAATATTTATGTAAAGCCGCTGGGGGAGATCATTCGTGGCTTTGGGGTGGATTTCCATCAGTACGCTGACGATACGCAGCTGTACATTTCCACCCCAGGCCACCCCAACGATGCCCTTGACGTGATGGCCCGTTGCCTGGAGGCCGTACGGGTCTGGATGGGGAGGAACAGACTCAGGCTCAACCCCTCCAAGACCGAGT
>NW_015394475.1:2478-13070 GCF_001527695.2 Protobothrops mucrosquamatus
GGGAGGATTTTAGGTAGGGATGATTTTAAGAAAATTTTAATTGACACACAGCTTCCAATATTTGGCTTTTAATTTGGTTTTATGGGGTTTTTTTGTTTTTTGATGTATTTTGTTTGTATCTGTTTTAATATGCTGTGCACCGCCCTGAGTCCTACGGGAGAAGGGCGGTATATAAATTAAATTATTAAATTATTATTATTAATAGAATAGAATAGAATAGAGCTGGAAGGGACCTTGGAGGTCTTCCAGTCCAGCCCCCTGCGCGAGCAGGAGAACCTATACCATTTCAGACAAATGACTGTCTAGTCTCTTCTTTAAAATCTCCAGTGATGGAGTGCCCACAATTTCTGAAGGCAAGCTGTTTCACTGGTTAATTGTCCTCACTGTTAGGAAGTTTCTTCTTAATTCCAGGTTGCTTCTCTCTTTGGTCAGTTTCCAACCATTGTTTCTTGTCCTGCCTTCTGGAGAATAATTTGACCCCCTCTTCTTTGTGGCAGCCCCTCTAATACTGAAATACTGCTATATGCACCCCTATTTCTTCTTTTCTTTAGACTAGCCAAACTCAGGTCCTGCAGCAGTTCTTCATATGTTTTAGCCTCCAGGTGTTTGATCATCTTAGTTGCTCTTCTGTGAATTTTTTCCAAGATCTCAACATCTTTTTTGTTGTATGGTGACCAAAATTGCCTGCAGTGCTCCAGGTGTGGTCTTACTAGGGTACTAATACTTTGCATGATCTTGATTCCATGCTTCTGTTTATACAATCCAGAATTGTATTAGCCTTTTTGGCTGCTGCTGCTGCCCACAGCTGGCTTATAGTCAAGTGATCATCCACTAGGACTCCAAGGTCCTTCTCACAGTTGCTGTTTTTGAGCAAGGTCTCACCAAATTTGTATTTAAACCTTTGATTTTTCCTGCCTAAATGTAAAACTTTGCTTTTCTCCACATTAAAACTCATTTTGTTGTATAGGGCCCATTGTTCAAGTTTTTAGATCCGGAGCTTGTCTTCTGGAGTTTTGGCTATTCCTGCCAGTTTGGTGTCATCTGCAAATTTGATGAGCTCCCCTTCTATTCCATCATTAAGTCATTAATGAAGATATTCAAGAGTGCTGGGCCTTGTGGTACCCCACTGCTTACTTCTTTCCATGTGGATGTAGTACCATTGAGGACTACTTGCTGAGTACAGTTTGTCAGCCAGCCACAGATCCATCTGATGGTGTTGTCTATCCCACCTTTTTCTAGCTTACTAAGCAGCAGATTGTGGTTTACTTTGTCAAATGCCTTACTGAAGTCTAAGTATACTATGTTCACAGCATTTCACTGGTCTACTAATTTAGTCACTTTATCAAAGAATGAAATAAGATTGGTTTGGCATGATCTGTTTTTGACAAATCTCTGCTGGCTACTGGTTATAACTTTGTTTGCTTCTAGTTGTTCACAGATCTGGTTTTTTTATTATCTTTTCCAAGATCTTCCCAGGTATTGATGTTAGACTGATTGGTCTGTAGTTTCCTGGGTCTGTTTTTTTTTTCTTCCTTTCTTGAAGATGGGAACCACATCAGCCCTTTTCCAATCATCAGGTACTTCCCTGGTGCTCCAGGATTTTTGAAAGATATGTACATGGTTCTGAGGTAACATCTGCCAGCTCCTTCAGAACTCTGGGATGTAATCTGTCATGAGGGGTTTTTAAAGGTGATAACAAACACTTTGAATTGAATCAATTAAATCCATAACCAATGAGAAGTGACATCAGTCAATTTGGAGGTTTCAAGCCCTGGGTATAGAGATTTTAAAAAGAAACACTAGTTTCACTTCTTTTGTTGCTGCAATCTGCTTCTTCCTACATATATTGCGACGAGTTACTGTAGATTACAGATTAGTTATTGAATAATCTAGGCAACACTGTAACATACATCTCTTGACCTTGAGTTCTGAACTATCATTTTGCCTTTGCATTCTGTAAGGTTTACCTGATTGATTTTATTTTAATTGAATGATTTAAAATAACAATTGTATATTTTACTGCTTTTGTCAACACACAAAAAAAGAGAAAATACGACCTGGAGCACTATGTTGATTTGCTACTGGGTACATGTATGCCAGTTGAAAACTGACATGACATAGAACTCACTGGCTCAAAAAAGGAATAAGGGATATTACTATTGAGCAAGGTAAGGCAGAAAGATAAGAAGGTGTGCTGACGACTCCTATAGCCTGAAATTTTATGTACCTGCCTTTGCTTTGCAACAGTTGCCTTGACCTAAACATAAGGATTGGATGCATGTCATGAACTGCTCTAGCAGCAAATTACAAGCCTTAGAAATGACATTGAATCAATAATTTAATAATATACAGAAAAAGAAAGAACTGGAGAAGATAACAAAATACAAAGACCTTCAAATAGAAATAGAATGACTGTGGCAAAGGAAAGCAAAGGATAGTACCAATAGTAATAGGTGCCTTGAATGCAATCCCAAAACAACTGGATCATCACTTGAACACCTTCAGCACTGACAAATTCAGCATCAGTCAATAGCAAAAAAATAGTTTTACTCAGAACAGTTTATATTCTGCAATAATACCTCTAATATCATCCAACAGTAGCATTTGCCTGTCCTTTGGAAATATTTGATAGGTGGATAAAAATGCCAAATCCAGTCTGAACATCTGGATGATTATGCAATAAACGATATAATATAATAAACTAAACTCTATGAGAATAAGGGATTCACTCAGTTTTTTTGTGATCTGAGGTGAATAGAATAGAATAGAATAGAATAGAATAGGATAGAATAGAATCTTTTGATTCTGTTATACTACCTGTTTTTTCATTACCTTTTAGGATTAACTCTGTAGAGAAAGTTAAACTGTGAAATTGTCTCTTATAGAAGAAAATTACATTACAAACAACACACCACAAATAAATCCGAGGACTTATTATCCATTCATTAAGATCAGCATTGAATGCCTAGGTTAGGAAAACTCTTATAAAGCTTGTTTCTTTGATTTTTTGGGGGGGAGAGAGGGGGCTATTAATTCTTTTCTGTATTGTGCATAGTATTGCTTGCTCTGAAATGGAATAGGTTTATGAGTATGTATATATGTACAAATATAGAAACAATTTATAATTGTATTCTGGGAGATTATTTTAAATGATTACCAGACCTTAGATGACAGGAGTGGTACTCATAATCAGTATGGGTTACCAGTATATTCCTCAGCAGTTTTTTTATAGTATACTGGAGTTTGAGAAAAGATCTTGTAGTCAACCATTCAAGGTCTACACCACTGTGACATCTAGCCAGGAGAACTGCTGTGACATCTAGCCAGGACAACTACTGACAGCAACTGCTAGAGAACCCTGTAGTATGAAGCCTCTACCAGCTTTGAAGACAGATGCCATCAAAAATTGATAAAGAAATTGTGAACTGCATCATAGAATAATACCCACCGTTACTACAAGACTAGACTTTCACTGCTCATTGTGCTGGATTCTACGCTTCCAAACTGGGACAGCAGAGTCACCTTTGTGCCCATAAATGAACTGCACAATGGCAAGTCTTCTTCAAATCCAAATTACTACAATTTATATAAATGTAATATATGAATTTAGTGCCTATATTTTATACACTTTACCTAATGTTTTCTCAAATATGTATTTTAGAAGGTTTTCATATAACAATATACTATTTCCTATAGTCTTGAGGTACGTTATGAAAGGTGATATATACATGTATTTCAGGAATTTTAAAATCAGTATATTGTTTAAAGTTCTCCTGTGATTAATTGTAATGGACTTACAATTTAAGGAATAATTTAAAAAGTCCTTTGGACTTCTACAAAAATCAAAGAAAAATATGTTGTGATCTTTAAAGGTGGCTGCATAAGTGTCTTTGTTGTTTAATTTTTTGAAAAGAACTCTTCTTAAACCTCAGATAACACAGGAAAATAAAGAGTGAATCTCTTGAGTATTATGTGACCAAGATTTTCATTATTGCTATGTATCATCCTACTCACTTTTATCTTTCAAAGTTAGCCATAAAGATGAGTGAGAATCTTCACATATTTGTTTTGCCACTTATATCTCTTCCAAATTTGCAGTCTTGCTTTCTCTGTCTTGAAAAGGGTAACATAAAAAGCATGGTTCCAAGCAACATTCATCTTATATACTATTGTGAAACAGTGTTTGAAAACATTGAAGATTGGCATATTGAAAAGGTGAACATTTATTAGAATTGAAAGAAATGTGTCAAAATTAAAGTTAAATTTTCACATATTTTTCTCCTCTGCAAAAAATGGTTTATATTTTTCTATTTAACACTCAGGTTGCTTAGTTATTCCTCCTCCTTATTTTTCTCCTTCTTGTTAATATTTTTAAGCTTATTTTATTATTGGAAGTACTGTACTGCCTGGCATTTCCTGCAGCAGATCCTTCTATCACTTTAAATTTTCCCTAAGCATTTATGTTTCACCAGCTGAAAAATCTCAGTAAGAAAATTTTCCATCCTGATTTTTTCCCTTTGTATTTAATTGATGTATGAGAAACTAGGAAGGTTGAAGACTGATGGAAATAGCATTAGGAATGTTCTGTATTTTATTGCACAAACATTTTTTTGGCCACATGATCACTAAATAAGTAGAGGATAGTCACCTCATTTTACCTGTGCAGTTTTCTACCTGAAATCCTCTTTGAAAGAAATTTTAAAAGCAAAAATGAAAGTACCTTTCCATAAGCAGTATCCGATAGAAAATCAGCTGAAGCTTTAGACCACAACTAACTTTTTCTCGGGTAGCATATCAGAATCCGCAGCATTGCAGATTTTTTCCTTTGAGGATAAAAATAGGGACATAAAATTCAAGTAGTTCTATGAACTTTAGGAGAATATTTGATAAACTATACAATTTCAACCTTAAATAATTGTAAATAGTAGCTAAATATTTAAAAATGTCATTTTAAAATATAATTAATAGTATTTAAGTGGGAATTTTGAACAACATTATTTGGATTGCATGCGAAAAACATACTTTTTTCAAGTTTTTTTAAAAAAATATTATTATTTTCTGTATAACCCTTATAAATGTTTTAAAATAATGGCACATCTTTCCAGTAAATGTATTGATGTAAAGGTGCCTTTCAAGAGAAGTATTTTTTCTCTCTCATAGAAAATCTATTTAATGATTATATTTTAAACTACAAACACTTTTTTTCAATTGTGATAATTAGAGCAAGGGTCCTCAACCCCCAGTCCATGGCCCTGTGCTGTTTGATACTGGGCCATGGAAGTGGTAGGGGCAAAGCTGCATTTTTGAAAGTGGTGTGCATGTGTGCAAAACTATCCCCTCTCTCCCCCCACCACTGCCATTGCCACCACCACCACCACTTCTTCCAGTCCACCAAGCTGGAAAGGTTGGGGACCACTGATGTAGAGAGTAAAGAAGAAGATCTTGACAGAAATATGCAAAATCTGTTACCTAAATAAAAGGAGCTGATTTATTTTTTAAAAAATCCTGAGAAATAGATAATGTTCAGAAGTGACTTGGGCAGATGCCTCCATAATTCACAGAGATATAGAAAGGGGAAGGTGTTGCAAGTGTCAGTTATTATAGCCAAACACACTAAAAGTAATTCTGGTCTTCCTGTGAAGTTGATTTTTGAGTCTGGTCTAACTAGGAGCTGACAGATGGATAGAAATCTAACCAATTACTCAATCTTGTGGTTGGCAAATGGGCATTTAAGCAAAATTGAAAAGAATTAAATCACCCTCATCAGTTTTATACTACTGTCACAAAGTATAATAAATCTTTAAAATATAATTATCATACTCATTTGCCAAAGTAGAGTCTGTTATTATTTCAGTGTTCTTGCTGATGATGTTATCATTCCAGACCTATAAGCCATGTGTTTCCTATTTACTGCATTTCTATAATTAATTATATCTGAATACAACTGCTATCAATTATTTTTGAGATTTGTTGATAATCCTATATCAACCTTTTTAACTTTTATTTTCCTGAATAAGAAAAAAACATAGAAAATAATTCAGAGATTTATTCATTATACTATCAGGATTAAGATTTTATGTATTTAACAGCATTGCGATAATAATTTCTGAATATATAAGGAAGCAAATTAAACTTGTACTTAGTGTTTGACTGCCTAAGACATTTTCTACCAGCTACACGGTGAAAAGATCAAGATAACTTATAAATATTGATTATTGTGGTTTAAAAAATATATCAGTATAATCCAATTTGGAAGGTTTTGTATGAAAAACAAATAATTGAAATAAACAAAGGCATAATGATAAAAGGTACTGCAGAAGTCAGGAAAATCCAAAATAAAATGAAAATGAATTGTTCCCTAAATATTATATTAATGTTGTAACAGGAACAGAGATGAAGGATAAACTCATAAATATACTTCACTGTGTAAATTGTGTTATGCCAGTTAGTGCAGAGAGAAAGCTAATCAATTTTAATGAAATTATTTTCAGGGATATGCTGCCTGCTCATATTTGAATTCATTTTTAATAATAATAAAAAAAGACTCAGAAAAAAGACACATAAGCTTAAAGTCACGAATTCCAAAATGATTGCTATAAAAATATCAAACAGATGAATACTATTCTCATTACCTACTAGGGACAGAGTATCAAATAACTATATTTAATAATTGTTTAATTCCACTCAATCATTTTGGCAGTTTACAATTTCAGTATGAGAAGCTGACTTTATTGAAGGATAATGTTGGGCATTTAAATTGCCAGTTAGATTATAGAATGAATACAGCCTAGTCTAAATTGAACTATATTTTCATAGAACAAATGCTGCTAAAATACTTGAAAATCCTCCCTTTTTTGTTGTGATTTCCTATATAGACATACTCTTAGACAAATAGACCTGAGTAAACTTTAAGCAAGGAGAAAAAGTAGGCTTTTGACTGTTGTTGCTTAATGCCAGATAAGTTAATAATAAAGTTTTTCTTATTTGTGATCTCATTATTGAAGAACAGGCAACTTGGCACGTCTTACCAATTCCTGTCTAAGTCTGGAAGGGGGAGTTCCTGTCTCTGAAATGTACCCAGCTGGGTTTAGGGTATGGCACCAGCTGAAACCCCAGGGCATAGGAGAGGTTGTAGTTATTGTCATCTGGGAGTCTCTGTTGACTTTCAGGGATCCAGCTTCACAAGTTATCAATTGTGATACACTGTTTGTACTGTACCAGCCTCCCTGATTTATAGTAATCTCCCTGACCAAGGTGCTGGAAGCCATCATGGGTTTGGCTGTTGATGGTCTTGTGAGACTTCAATTTGCTGTCTTTGGGTGGACCTCAGAAGCAGCTCAGGAGTCCATGGTTACCATGATGGCCCTGGATCCATCCCAGATCATTCATGGACTGATCTGAAACAGTGGCCACACTTTATATATGATTTCATGAAGACAAACTAGGCCAGACTGGTAATGAAAATTTCTGCTTGATGTAGCAATTTATTATTATTTCCATTTGTATTTAAAAGGTTTCTGTGACATGAAAGTAATATATTTCTGTCCAATCTATGAAAGTATTTGGATTTCATAGCAATTATTTTACTGACAATCAACAAACACAAAAAGCCTGCAATGGTTACAGTTATTTAACAATTGTCTGCTGGTTTGGTTAGTTTGAAACACTATTTGAGTTTTAAACACATTAGTTAAAATGGATATTTCAATGGACAACATAAATTATTTTAGAATTTGGGATAGTTGAGAAGAGGATAATTTCTGTTGCTTGCAATTCAACAATCTACTGTTAGAAATTAAAAATAACTATTTTTCTGGTTCAAATAATACACCATATAAGGGCAAAAACCCATTGACGTTTTTAAGAAATAATAAGCATTAAATTATATAGCTGTGTAGAATAAATCATTTTGAAATTATGTCATCAAAAGTGTAATTCAACATGCAAAATACTAAGAAAAAGATAGGAAGAAAATTGAATTTTGTGTGCAAATCTAAATGTATAAAATAAAGTTTATTGCATTCAGTGGTATTGGCTCCAAAACACCAAGTATACGAAGCATAGAAAAGAATCATTATATGGAAAAATGTGTTTTGGTCTCTACCTCAACATACTTGCAGGTAATTTTTTTGTCACTTCTGTCACTAGTGTTAAGCAGAGATTTGAAAGCAGCTACTGTCAGACAAAAAATAATTTTATAATTTTATAGAGACATTTGATCTACTGGCTAATATGAAAGAGAATTTAATAACTTCCCTATGTGACCTCTAGCACATAGTCTGTTGAGAATACCCAACAATGGTCAAGATGTCTTATAGTTGAATTTACCCAGTTAGTATAGTTACATCACAGTCAATAAAGAAAGATATGGCAATTCTAACCGACATTTCTGCCAATGGATTTCATATACATCTACTATATTGTCATCCATTAATAGTATAGGAGTACAAAACAAATAAAAACAATTTTAAAAAAATCCAGAATGGAAGTCTACTTTTTTACATTTGAGTATTTGAAGATGTTTGTAGACACATGTTGACATCCAATTCTGTTTAAATATTAGTATATTTAATGATAGTTAACATATATTCTGATTTTTCTAATAGGTAATATTGAAGTAGAAAAGTACCTATATTCTCCAATTTTCACATGGTAAGACAAGACTTAAATGAAAATATTTACAACCTTAACGACAATGGCCTCTTCTTTAAGTGCTATAAATGAGTACAAAAAAATCCAAATGTTTTTGAGATTCTTCTCAGTATTGACATGCNATTTACATTTTAAGCATGCATACCTATAAAAGTGCAACTAATTTATATGAGGATTATGAAGTCAATAAAGATAATAAAGCACTGACACTGTACTCCATAATTGTATTCCACAGTGCTATTTTAGTTGTATATTTTTCTTCCAAATAACAGCCTACTAATGGGGGTTACCAAAGATTGTTCATAAGAACAATTAAATTATTATTCAGTGAGGAAATAGAAAGTAAAAGATTACATTTTTAAAAGAGAGTATAACATTTGCTGAATTGTTTCAGTTCTTTTCTGCACAATCTTAAGACTGCTATGCAGTTTTTCTCTCATTGTTTGCTATCTCTGATTTAAAAATAGTATGGAAATATTTTAAAACAAAGCACACACACACACACACACACACACACAACACTTATAGGAAATTCCTGAAATATATACAAGTTAATCTTCTCTGGGGATATTATCATTCATACTGTTTTAATCCCATTTCAGCCAAAACTAAAGTAGCTGCAGGCATTTTAATGTTTCCTTCCAATGGACAGATCTATCTAACCTTGAAGTGGCTCAAATTGAATTATGCTGTCCTTGAATCACAAACTCTAATAAAATCTTCACTTCTTTGAATCTCACATCTTCAGTTGGAATTGAATCAGGAATTATCTTTACAGGCCTACCTAGCAAACAATCTACATGTGCTATGTAGGATGTATAACAATTGAAACTGCATAATGTTTTGAAAATGTACCTGGAAAACTGTAACTAAAATTGTACATATATCCTAGTTTTTTCCCCCAATGACTATGACCAATCCAATGTTGTTGTTTAAGAAATTAGTAATAGTCAATACAAGTTTTTGTTCATTTTTTTTTCTCATGTCAATGCAGTTGCACTAGCGGCAGAACTCAAATATCAAGCCGTGTAATTATACTGACTGTGAAACTGTTATTAAGGCAGTATGCTCTATTGGCTCACTTACACACCCACTGAACAAAGCACAAATATTCAGAGAAGCTGCATCCCACTGTCAATATCTATATATCATTAAAATATCAAAAGATTTCAAAATCTCTGCAGTAGGAAGTGAATGTTGAAGAGCCAGCAGGATGAGGCTTATTGACCTTTAGAATTTTATTATTGCTTTGCTGAACAGTGAAGGAGAAAGTTTCTATTATTCATAATTCCCCATAAAATTAATGAGCTTTTTTCAGTATGTTTTATTTACTATTGATTTTAGCAAAACCTTTTAAATATTATTTATTTTATTATACAAAGTTACATAACAAATACAGTAGAATTAACAATATAAAGTTATTTCTACATTAATACAGTGGTGGGATGCAGCTGGTTCGCAACAGTTCGGCAGAACCGGTAGCTAATTTTTTGTTGCCCAGGCCCAGAATGGACTTCCGGAAGTGGCATCCACACAGAGAACCGGTTGTTCACATATTTGAATCCCACCACTGCATTAGTATAATCTTTTAGTTAGTTAATTATATGATTTGACTATAATAATCTTATTCATTCTAGTGAACATGTGGAAATTAAGGACTGTATGAAGGAGATAACTTAATCACCTGCTAGAATAAGCTAGATCACAGCAAAAAGGATATTTAAAAGAATATCTATCTAGAGCAGGGGTAGGCAACCCAAAACACTCAAAGAGCCACTTGGACGCGTTTCCCACCGAAAACAAAACACTGGGAGCCGCAAAACCCTTTTGATATCTAAAATGAAGATAACACTGCATATATCCTTTTTACCACTATCTTTTTTACTTACACACACACACATATCATAAAGATAAAAAAGGATATATGCAGTGTTATCTTC
>NW_015394475.1:16067-17400 GCF_001527695.2 Protobothrops mucrosquamatus
ATCTCACCATTTCGGGCGACCGGTCCTCGACCTGTTTGCATCAGTAAGCAACGCTCAACTCCCCAGGTACTATTCCCGATATCTCCTTCCAGGAGCGGAGGGTACGGACGCCCTGAGGAGTCCATGGCCGCAGGGCCTTCTTTACGCCTTTCCTCCGCTACCCCTCATACCGGCGACCATACGCAAGATTCTTCGGGAATGGGCGGAGGTGATCCTGGTGGCACCGTATTGGCCTCAGAGGCCGTGGTTTGCTGATTTGATGACACCTTCCAGATGCCCTCCGTGGAAGATTCCTCCTCACCGGGTGTCATTGCATCAGGGATCCCTTCAACATCCGGAACCCCAATGGTTACAACTGACCGTTTGGCACTTGAGCGCAGCATAATGGCCCAAGAACTATTTTCCACTCGTGCCATTTCCATGATTCAAGCTTCCCGACGTCTGGAGACCAATCGCATTTATGATTCTACTTGGAAGAATTTTTGCCTTTGGTGCCGGAGTCAACTAGACATACGCAACCTTTCTATCCCTCAGATAGTGGACTATCCTTTAGATGGTCTGGACAAAGGCCTCGCCCCTGCGACTATACGCAGACAGGTTTGGGATACCAATGGGGTCCAAGCCTCGTCTACCTTAGGGACCTCCAGCGCATCACTGAGATCAGTGGAGGTGCTGAATAACTTTCTGTCGGTCCCACTAACGGAAGGAAATGAGGCCGGGGAAGCCCATGGCTTCTTAATCCCTTTGGGGAGATGGAAGGGCATGGAACCTGGTGTTCGGTAGCCACTGTCTCAAAGAATATTGGGTGAGGGTCGGTATCTGACGCAACTGGCAGTTGAGGGAATTGTCTGACCCAATGTTTGCGGTTGCTGTAGCCTTACGAAAAATTGACAGAAAATGAGCCGGATTAAAGCGACCCCCCGAAGTGGAAGGTTCAGGAGGGAGTTCCTCATCTTCCGAAAGCAGAAGATCCAGTTGCTCCCCACCTTGAGGGGAAGAGAAACCACTCACCGAAGAGTGTGCGGGAGACATAGGCTCCTGAATCATGGGAAAATCTGCGGGGATCTCGTAAGGGGGCATAGCCGAGGTGGAAGCCCCCTGATCAGGTGATTGAGAGGAGCGCTGGGCTAAGGGTCTATCCACCACCTTGGAGAGCAAAGCCTCAAGGCGCGCGTCGGCAAAAATGTCTGCCAAGTCCACCCCCCTGGGACCCGTAGCCATGGGCGTAACTGTGGACTCTGAAACTGTCCCTGGGGGAATTGTGGGGTGTTGAACCACAGTGGGGGGAGAACCCATGTTCACCGGGGTTCCTGGAACAGACCAAACGCCCTGG
>NW_015394475.1:18827-23301 GCF_001527695.2 Protobothrops mucrosquamatus
CTCAAAGAGGTGATTAGGAGTTTTAAAAGGGATTTTAAAGGGAAAGGGAGAATTCACAATAGGCTTTCTAACCTGCTATTGACTGAGAGCCAAACCTGACACGTCGTCAAGAGCTGAGACCAAGTTAAAGACTGGCCAGCAAGAGGGGGCGTGTCAAGTTTGACTACTTGGTCTCAAGAGCAGGCATCCAATGAAAACCATCTGTGAATTCTCCATCTCCCGTACTGGAGAATATTGCCTACTAGGTCAAACAGTTTCTTCATCACTAATTCCAGTGAGGTACAAAGAAGTTTTTTTAATCAAACTGACTTGGACTAGCAATCATTTCCCAGAAAGAATCTATTTCACCCACAGGTGTGGTGGCTCACTTGATGAGGATGCTGGGTTGCAGGTTATCAAATCCACGTTTGAGACCTGAGTGCTGCTGCATGGCAGGGTGAGCTTCTATCATTTGCTCCAGCTCCTTGTTGGGGAAATGAAAAGAGCCCTCATAGACATCCCTCAGACAACAGTGATGTCACCAGCTAATCCTTCAACCCAGAAGCACCTCAAATTGTGCCTCTGACACAACAAGATAGGAGGGACCCACAGGCTGAATTCCTGGTCTTCCTTATTCAATTGAAGGTCTGTGAAAATGAATGAGTTCTGAATGTAATATATTGTATCTTTATAAAATTAATTGAAGGTGTTATAAAAAACAAAACTCAAAATTGCCAGGAATGTCTTTGTTATTCCAGTAACATTGGTAGAATGGCAGATTGCAAATTTGATTTTGTTTTTCAGCTTGATTTTTATAGCACTTTTTCAGTCCTAATACTAATATTTTTCTATTGGTCCTTATAATATTTTAGATAATTTTATAATGTAAAGATTTTTACAAGAACTTTTCCATGACAGAAAGCTTTTGTGTGAATGATTTGCTTTAAAACAGACATGTCAAACTCACGACGTCACATGACGTATTGGAGCTTTTTCCCCATTGCCAGCAATGGGGTGGGCGCGGTTTCTTTGTTATGTGTCTGGCCCGTGGGCCGGCAGTTTGACATCTCTGCTCTAAAATGTCCATTTTTCTCTATACTTTACACCAATACAGTAGAATTTCATTTAATGGACTTGGTTAGTGGATTTCAAATAAGATGGACACATTTTATTCATTTACAGCAAGTGATCCATTTACATCAATTACTTAATTATAAAAAAGCAAAAATTGACCCAAATAATTAAATTCATATTTAATGAAGAATCTTTCTCCTCAGATGGTCTGTTAAATCATGGAAAGATTCAGTGTATGCAAACTTTAATTGCAAACTTATAAAACTAGTGGTTCAAATATTAACAGATGCATTTAACGCAGATAAGCCTTTTTCCTGCTATGAAACATGAACATCTTCACATTTTCTGTATTCCTACCTACCTGATGTATTTCATAAAAGCTGGAAATCTATATTCACTTCTTCTACATTTATATTTATGTGAAAGTATATTGGGTAGAATATATCATTCCATATATGTATTTGTTTGAAAGAGCTTTTATTTGAAAAAAATATGATTTCCACATTACTTGTGCCAGAAGATAAATCAGTTAATAATAAATAATTAAAAGCAATAACAAAATTAATTATACATTTCTCAGGGTTTTCCAACTTCAAGATAACTTTTAAGATAGCCTGAAGCAACTTAGAAAAAAATATCTTCTGAAAAAAGGACATTGAAAGAACAGCTAAAATTGAAGGCTGAAGAAGGTGAAGTTCAAGAATACTAAGTCAGCATGTTGGAAAATAACAGAATATACCCAATGGTAAATATTAAACTAGATTTTTTTAATGTTATTCCAATAGGCTAAGACCAATTCTTATAAATGAATGATCTTCAGTTTCTTTTTTTTTTAATCACCAACACAGAAAACCTGTTAACTTTCCTTTCAAATATATTATTTAGTCTGCCCATTAATCTGAAATGAAATCAATGTCAATCTTAAATCCTATAACACCAAACTGACATTCTTTAAGGCTGGCAACTATTGGTGTTCCCTTACTAATTGTCATTCTAAGTTGGGGTAGCTACCATGAAAAGCACATCTGATAGCGCACAATTTTTAATCTCCTCAAACTCAACCTAAATATTTTGTTTCTTCATTATTCCATTTATTAATTCTGCAATTATTTAGAAACAACCAAAGGGAAAATGTCATTCAGCTCAGTTTGTTAAAAAGCATTGGCTTGCTCAGTCAAATTATTATATTCTCTTTTGCTTTTGTTTTGAATTTGTGACAAAATTGAGCCCTGTTGATGAAATAATAATCAATCATCTATCTTTCTATTGAAGTAGTTAAAAGATATGTCTACATTATTCAGCTGGTTTTCTTTTCTTCAAATTTGATATTAATTATAGTCTTTTCCCCTGAGAGATAGCACTTCAAAGATAAATCATATCTTTATCAGTATTCTTTTTATAATTAATCTTTATACATGTGCAAAACTTTATTTATTTGATATAAATGCTGAAATTTTAGTTTCCCAAGTTATATATTCCATATTGGTACTGAAAGCCTGAGAGAAGCAAAGGAAGGAGTATGGATTTAAGAGGGTTTTTTATGTATTATTCAAATGGATCTTACTACTTAATTAGAGAAGAAAAACCCTGCTTAATCTCTTTCTTGAGAAAAGAAGCACTGATCAATTGCATGTTTGATCAAGTATGTTATTGGCTGGCATGCCAAAACCTGAAAGACAAAATTATCATTTGGGTTAAGTGCTACATGAAAACTGTTTTTCCAAAAATGCCAAAGATACGAGTACATGGGTTTTTTTTAAAAAAAAAAAAAACCTTCTCATATGGATCCAAAATCTTATCACTTTTTTGTCATAGTGATGCAGTAGGTCACAGGTTGGCAACCCATGGCTCCGGAGACACATGTGGCTCTTTGAGCCTTCTCCTGCGGCTCCCAGTCTCCTCTGCCATTTGCAGAGAGAGAGAGAGACAGAGAGAGGCACTTGCGCTTCCCTTCACTCTCTCTCTCTCTCTCTCTCTCTCTCTCTCTCTCTCTCTCTCTCTCTCTCTCTCTGTGTGTGTGTGTGTGTGTGTGTGTGTGTGTGTAAAAAAAGAGTGGCCTCACATTCTCCAAAGAGCTGACAAGCTTATTGGGTGGGGCTCCTCCCTTTGCTGCGTCTCTGCAGGAAGCAGGAAGGGCAGGAGAGAGCCATCCCAATAACAATGTGTGTCAGCTTGTTGGGGAACAGCTTGAAGCCAGCTTGCCAGGTGAGCAGAAGATTGGAGAGAGGGAGAGAGAGGGGGGGAAGAGAGAGAGAAAGAGAGAAAGAGGGAAAGAGAGAGAGAGGGAGAGGAAAGAGAAAGAGAGAGGGGGAGAGGAAAGAGAGAGAGAAAGAGAGAGAGAGGAGAGAGAGAGAGGAAAGAAAGAGAGAGAGAGAGAGGAAAGAGAGAAAGAGAGAGAGGGAGAGAGAGGAAAGATAAAGAGAGGGAGAAGAAAGAGAGAGAGAGAGGAAAGAGAGAAAGAGAAAGAGAGAGAGAGAAAGAGAGAGGGAGAGGAGAGAGAGAGAGAGAGAGAGAGAGAGAACTCATGCACAGCAGCCTCTATTTCTTTTTAATTAAACTCTTCAATCAAGCTGTCTACTGCTTGCGTGTGTGCGCGCATGCACGCGCAAGTTTTGTGGCTTCCAGTGTTTTCTTTTCTCTGGGAAACAGGTCCAAGTGGCTCTTTGAGTGTTTAAGGTTGCAGACCCCTGCACTAGGTTATAAAAGTTATGAAAGCTACTTTAATAGTAAATATTAGCACGATGTTTCTGGAAACAGAACATCTGAATAAAAGAAGTTTCCTTAAAAATATGTTACTAACTTAAAGGATAATGAGATCTTAGACAAAAACAGCCTACTCTGAATCTGATTAATTTTATGTAACCTGGAATATAGAACAAGCAGAACAGAACTGTTTGGGTTTTGTTTTTTGCTTTTTTTAATGGAAATCCTAATACATTTTGATGGTTTGGTTCAAAAAAATCCCTTTAATTATTAATTATTAAGCTAATAGTTTAAAAATAACAGATGGTGGAGGAAAAATGTGCTCTTAAATTGTCACACCAGTCATTTACATAGTTTTCAAATGGTCAGTAATCCTCCTTTTCTGTTCTATTTATTTTGAATATTTTTCAGTTGCCGTATTATAGTAATTGAAGTCACAGTATGGTAAACAACAAAAATTTATTCCTGTTCAGAATGGATAGAAATAAATTAATTTGGTAAGGTTGTAAAACATCTGAGTTAAAATAAATTTATTAGATGCACTCTGTTTTGGTGCATTTGCAACTAGGTGAACGACTGCATGTAAATGATGCTCATAAATTAGCTCTGCATCATTCTGCAGGGAAGGATGGGTGAATCCCACAGGGCTCAATTTCAGAAAAAGTTGTATTCACCAGCTTTATAAATGACTAAAGAACTAATAGGTGTACAGTACCTA
>NW_015394475.1:24839-29615 GCF_001527695.2 Protobothrops mucrosquamatus
TGAACAACCGGTTCTTTGTGTAGATGCCACTTCCGGAAGTCCATTCTGGGCCTGGGCAACAAAAAATTAGCTACCGGTTCTGCCGAACTGGTGCGAACTGCCTGAATCCTACCACAGGAAGGAAGGAAGGAAGGAAGGAAGGAAGGAAGGAAGGAAGGAAGGAAGGAAGGAAGGAAGGAAGGAAGGAAGGAAGGAAGGAGTGGTGGGATTCAAATATGTGAACAACCAGTTCTCTGTGTGGATGCCACTTCCAGAAGTCCATTCTGGGCTTGGGCAACAAAAAATTAGTTACCGGTTATGCCGAACTGGTGACAACTGGCTGAATCCCACCACTGCATGACTGCAATGGTCATAAATGTGAACCAGTTGCCAAACGTCTGAATTTGGATCAGATGATCATGGGGATGCTGCAAAGGTCGTAACTGTGAAAGATGGTCGTAAGTCACCCTTTTCAGTGTTTTGGGAACATTGAATGGTCAGGACTACCTGTACAATTATGCAGGAAATTTTTAAGACCCACCTAAAATTTTGGACATGCAAAGCATTGTTTTGGCTATCCACCACCATCACCTCACCCTGTGCAGAAATGAACTATTGAACCTTATTTTGCCTTCCCCTACAAAGTCCCCATCTGTCCTATGAAATCAGAGAAAGAATGAAACCAAGATTGAACATATGAGTCGCAAGTGCTTCACCGACAACACCATGTGTGAGAAACAGATTGAATGAAAGAAAAGACCATTAATGGACAATATGTTGACCATGAGCCAGCCATGTACAGCAGCAGCCAAAAAAGCTAATACAATCCTGGGTTGCATAAACAGAGGCATAGAATCAAGATCACACAAAGTATTATTACCGCTTTTATAAAACCCTAGTTAAGATCACACCTGGAATATTGCAGCCAATTTTGGTCACCATATCACAAAAAAGATGTTGGAGAGTCTGGAAAAAATCCATAGAAGATCAACTAAGATGATCCAGGGATTAGGGTTAAAATATACGAAGAAGGGCTGCAGGACTTGAGTTTGGCTAGTGTAAAGAAAAGAAGAAATAGGGGAGACATGATAGCAGTATTCCAGTATCTGAGGGGCTGCCATAAGGCAGAGGGGGTCGGGTTGTTCACCAAAGCACCAGAAGGAAGGATGAGAAACAATGGTTGGAAACTGACCAAAGAGAGAAGCTACCTGGAATTAAGGAGGAACTTCCTGACAGTGAGGACAATCAACCAGTGGAACATCTTACCCCCAGAAATTGTGAAGTTTTTAAAAAGAGACTGGACAATCACCTGTCTGTGATGGTATAGGTTCTCCTGCTTGAGCAGGGGGCTGGACTGGAAGACCGCCAAGGTCCCTCCCAGCTCTATTCTATTCTATTCTATTCTATTCTATTCTATTCTATTCTATTCTATTCTATTCTATTCTATTCTACTCTACTCTACTCTACTCTACTCTACTCTACTCTACTCTACTCTACTCTACTCTACTCTACTCTACTCTACTCTACTCTACTCTCTACTCCATTCCATTCCAGATCAGAACTTGGTCCTCTAGCAAAGCCCAACTGTGCAGCCTGTTTCCTAAGGAACAAATCATCCATCTGGAGGGGGTTATGGTCCCCCTCCCAAGAAACTGGCCATTAAAAATGAATAGGTCTTGGTATTCAAAGAGCATCCAGCCTAGTCAAAAGCCTCCTCTTCTGATTCTTCTTAGGAATAACACATCTTGTTGTGGCCTCTCTTTAAGATATCAGCTCCTTTCATCTAAATGAGCTGCAGCCTCTTGTGCTATTAGCACCAAAACCTGCTGTCGTAAGCATCTCTGACTCCAGGCAATCGTGACATATTGATTTCCTAACTGGAGTCGCTTCCCTTGAGGCGCAGAACATATGGCTGTTTGCTGAATCTGCTGGCGGAAGCAAGTTGAAGACAAAAAAGGAAGAGCAAAGGGCTCGGGGCAGGTGGATGCGACAAAGTTCCTCACTGCTGTGGGAAGTTTTAGGTCAGAATATATTTTATTTCTCATACTGTCTCCATCTTGCCTTAAACATTAACAGAATCCACAATGAACTGAGAATCGGCGTTTCCTCTAGATCAGGGGTAGGCAACCGTGGCTCTTTTATGACTCGTGGACTTCAACTCCCAGAATTCCTGAGCCAGCCATGCTGAGGGGAAAGGGAGAGGTTTCCAAGCTGAGCCATGCTGGCTCAGGAATTCTGGGAGTTGAAGTCCACGAGTCATAAAAGATCCAAGGTTGCCTACCCCTGCTCTAGATAATTGACAGTTGAACTGAAACAAAGTTAATCAAGTAAAAATAGCAAACGGGAGAAATCTATTACTCAAAATTCCTTAAACCTCCCTCCCCACCCAATAAGTTACTCAGACTTAATCCACATATCAAAGGAAAAGGTCTATAAACAGAAATAGGCTTAATTAAAATGGTCTCTGAGCAGAACTGCATGTTCACAAGAATAAACATCCTAGATGCCCATGTCCCTCAAATGTCATCCTAGAATCAACACGTACACACTTCCATACCCAGGACAAGTTCACCTATAAAACAATTTCTCTGTACTCCATTTTCTCTGTAGCTGCCCCCATAGGCAAACCTCTTTGCTTTAGGGAATAAATAATTCTTTCCTCACAGCTCTCTGGATTTTGTTTTTATTTATTCTTGCACAATCCCGAAGACTCTGAGAGGCTACTTTATCTATGGTTTGGTATGATATATGGAATAACCTACGTAAAAAGAACCAGCACTGGAAACCATAATGAATGTTCCACCATCCTTAACTTAAAGAAGCAAAAATCTGTAGAAATGACCAAACCCCCTACTGAAGTCCAAACAGCACCACAAATTTGTAAGCTTCTGCCATTTTACATTTGCTGTTGCTACTTATAAGCAAGGCTGGGCAGTGCTACAGATGTGATCTTCCAAACTGGCTTTGGAGCACATGGCACCTGACAGATTGCCTTAAAATAGCTCCAACTTTTCCCTGAATTACATAGCAGCTGTGAAGAACAGCTGCCCCATTCCCAAAAAGATGGACCGCTTTTAAGGCTATTGCACACAAATGACCTATTTGTGCTTCCCCGGGGTCTGAAGCACTTACTAGAAATCAGATACGATGCGTTGCCCAGTTTTATTAAATAGTCAACTCTGCGGTAATTACCTAAAACTTGTTTGTCCAAGCCTCAGTCTATTTAAAAAAATTGCACCCTCGATATAATTCGAGTCCTGAGGGAAATAAGGAAAAAATAGCCCTTACACCATGGGTCCCCAATTTATGGTCTGAGTCCCGGTACTGGGCCGTGACCTGTTGGCCACTGGGCTCCAGGAATAGCTGGTGAGCCCGGCCCCACTCACGGCAGCACTGCCATGTGGGTACTAGCGGCCCCATTTGCGCATGCACAAGGATGGTAGCACCGCCGCCAGTGTCACGCGGGTACCAGCAACCCATTTGCGCATGCACGCATGCCAACGCATGTGCCATAGGCATTCATCCATCCATCTTCCTGAGCAATGGGTCTTCAGTATCAAATTAGTTCTGTAATCTTGATTCTGCAGCTTAATCCCCATCATGGGGTTGTTTTGAGCAGAAAGCATAAGGGAGAGAAAGAAAGAGAGATGGACTTAGCACTCCTTTTTCTTTCAAAACTGACGTTGGTGATATTCAACCATTAAGTTTCCCAACTGCCAATATTGTGGTTTCGATTTATGTGGAATCTTTTAATGAGTAGGAAAAAATAAAAAATAAACTGGAGCAGAAATAGCACTGCACAATAAGTAGCCTTGATGGCTCTCTCTTTTTTTTCCCAGTCAATCGAATCTTTTTTAAAACTCAAGAGGTTGGTTGGTTTCCCAAAGTAGCCATTAGATTTGCTGAAATAGACTTGCTTAATAACAGCAGCCCATCCCTGATGATCTTCTTGGTGCCAAACAAGTTATTCAGCCTGAGCTAAAGGTACAGCTGTTAACCAGACTTTATAGCTGGACTTCGGAAGAAGCCAATTTCTTTCAATGGCCTCATTGTTGCAAAGGGAATTCAGCTGTTGCCAGCTGTAGTAGCCATGGATTTAGCCAATGCTCACACCCGTCCACAATTGCCAACGTGCAACAAGACAAAAGTCACAGAAATGGTCTTGCACATAGCTGTCTTCACGTGGCATGCTTCTGTAATTGTGTGGTATAAAGCAATCAAGGAATGAAGGGTGTGTAGGACTCTACAAAGGACCCAAAAATCAACAACCTTTTCTTGGTATTTGAAGTATGGTGGGCAACCACATTTCTAGCATGGCTTTAATATCTGCCCCGACATCTTGGGAGTTGCAAACATTTGTGGCCAACAGTCTCAGATACACGCTCAAATCTTGGAGGTTACTAACTAGGATCCAATCTGGGTTGATCACCGGGACACCAGAAGTTTGGTCTTTTGAGTTGTTGGAGCCCATCTTCAGAGAACTTCTCACTTGACACATTCTGGTGAGAGAGAAGTTCCCTGAAGATGGGCTTCAGCATGAATCCAAAAGCTCGAAAGACAGACCCAAATCGTATCCTGCAACATTATCATGGGACACATATATTCGCCTTCATTCATTACTAATTACCGCTGTCATGTCACCCCTCGTCCTTCTCTTCATTAAACTAGACATACCCAATTCCAGCAACCGTTCATTATATCATCATTGTTATTATGTCAATGAAAGGATATTGCATGGTCTTCCTGTTCAGTAATGACCAGATCACACAGCAAGACATGTTCACTTACTCCTTTTAA
>NW_015394476.1:0-4684 GCF_001527695.2 Protobothrops mucrosquamatus
CAGTGCTAGGCTGCATTAACAGAGGGATAGAATCAAGATCACGTGAAGTGTTAATACCACTTTACAATGCCTTGGTAAGGCCACACTTGGAATACTGCATCCAGTTTTGGTCACCACGATGTAAAAAAGATGTTGAGACTCTAGAAAGAGTACAGAGAAGAGCAACAAAGATGATTAGGGGACTGGAGGCTAAAACATACAAGAAATGGTTGCTGGAATTGGGTATGTCTAGTAGTTTAATGAAGAGAAGGACGAGGGGGGACATGATAGCAGTGTTCCAATATCTCAGGGGCTGCCACAAAGAAGAGGGAGTCAAGCTATTCTCCAAAGCACCTGAAGGCGGGACAAGAAGCAACGGGTGGAAATTAATCAAGGAGAGAAGCAACCTAGAACTAAGGAGAAACTTCCTGACAGTTAGAACAATTAACCAGTGGAACAACCTACCTCCAGAAGCGGTGAATGCTCCAACACTGGAAGTTTTTAAGAAGAGACTGGACAGTCATTTGTCCGAAATGGTATAGGGTTTCCTGCCTGAGCAGGGGGTTGGACTAGATGACCTCCAAGGTCCCTTCCAACTTTAATAATAATAATAATAATAATAATAATAATAATAATAATAATAATAATAATAATAATAATAATAATATCTGCAGCTCTCATTTCCCACTATGTTTGAAGATGGGCCAGTAGCCAAGTTGAGATGTAAATCCGTCACATTTCCTATGATCGGTTCTGGGTCTAGGCTGACAGCTTCAATCACATTATGACAAAATAACTCCAAATACCAATCAGAGCAGGGGTCTTCAAACTTGGCAACTTTAAGACTTGTGGACTTCAACTCTCAGAATTCCTTAGCCAGCCAGGATAGCAGTGTTCCAATATCTAAGGGGCTGCAACAAAGAAGAGGGAGTCAAGCTATTCTCCAAAGCAACTGAAGGCAGGACAAGAAGCAATGGATGGAAACTAATCAAGGAGAGAAGCAACCTAGAACTAAGGAGAAATTTCCTGACAGTTAGAACAATTAATCAGTGGGACAACCTGTCTCCAGAAGTTGTGGATGCTCCAACACTGGAGTTTTTTAAAAAGAGATTGGACAACACTTTGTCTGAAATGGTATAGGGCAGTGGTTCTCAACCTGTGGGTCGGGACCCCATTTGGGGTCGATCGACCATTTCATGGGGGTCGCCAAGCAAGGCTGTCCGCCATTTTTTTTGTCTGCCATTTTTTCCCCTTTTCCGGTGGGTGCCTTACTTCCCTTGGGCTGGGCCAGCTGGTGGTCGGCCTGCTCCGTCTCTGCCGCTTGCCAGCTACGCCTCGGCCGGCGCAGGGGGCGAAACCATGCATGCACGGCCTCCCGGGCAGGGAAAGTCCTCGACTTACGACCGGTTGGGTAGTCCTCGACTTACGACCGGTTTAGTCCTCGACTTATGACTGGTTTAGTCCTCGACTTACGACCGATTGGGGTCGCGGCATTAAAAAGGTTGAGAACCACTGGTATAGGGTTTCCTGCCTGAGCAGGGGGTTGGACTAGATGACCTCCAAGGTCACTTCCAACTCTGTTATTCTGTCATATGATCAACATTTGTAACCTTCCCACCTGGAGGGGGATGAAGACGTAACAGACTTACAACCGCTTTGTTTAGCAACAGAAATTCTGGCTCTTGTTATGTTTTATTATAATGGCAGGTTGCTTCGATTTATCTGACAGATGTGGCATAATCCTAACTGTGATAAATAAATAGATCAGGCCACTGAGAAAGATAAAATAATGAACCAAAAAGATCCTAGATTCATAGTGATTTTATGATTCTGTGCTGAAGCAAGTTTTGTTTGTGTGTGTGTGTGTGTTTGTGCTTAATTCAGCCACTTGGCATCCACGAAGAATTAAATGCATGATTCCTTCTGTACGGCTGCATGATTAAATGACAGTCTCAGAGGGAATATAGTGTGTTGTTTTCTTTAGATGCATTGCTTATTTTTAGATGAAACATCTTATCTTGTCTCTTAATGTGGAAAGGGCACCAGCATTTTTGCTCTTGTTTTTTCCCCCTTCTCTTCAATCTAATTTAGGATTTTACGTCCAAAACCCTCTAAATTTTGGGCCCTACATACAAACCTCCCTTATGTGAATACGCTTTACTTTTTTTGGGGGGGGAACATTCACACAGCATTCACTGTAAGCATTCAGACAGGCTTAACCAGGTCCAAAAAATGTCTAGCAAATGCAAGTGAACAACAAGCTAAGATTAGGGGTTTGTGTTTCGTGTGTGCATGCACACACATGTGCTAATGCATCCCACTTGGTTAGTTTATGATTTATTGAATTGGGCAAACCCAGAAAATCAATCAATATTGTAACCAGATTAGCTATGTTCCATAAATGCATCTACTGCCTTGCTTCAAATAAGACATACCTAGGATAGAGCATTTCAAATAAACCTGAGCAGATAAAAATAAAATTGTTTACAACTTCTAGTGATTTATATCCATGTCTATGTAAGTTTTCCTATCAACAGGACAAAAGTGATTTGTCATTGCCTTCTTCCAGGGGAGGTTTTAGCAACTTCCAAAATATTTCTTAACCCTGAGATTTCCTAATGGTCTCCTGTCCAAATACTAATCAGACCAGGTTAGTATTTGGGCAGGAGACCACAAAGAAATCTCAGGGTTAAGGAATACATTGGAATTTTTTTTAGCTTTGGATCTGGATGTTGTGCTTGTGTTAATAAGTCGGGGAGGGGGGGAAGGCAATTGAAAATATTGCCTGAAATATTTGTAAATATTTGACTTCATTTTGCTTATTTATTCACACAACAGCTGTCACTAGAATGTTGAAGCATGCTTCAATAAGTCTCAGGGCAGTTTTTAAACCTTATCCTCCAAAGTTAAACAATACATAGAGGCAGCAAAAATGAGCAAAATCACCGAAGAACAAAAGGAAATGTTGAATAGACCAATAACCGCAATAGAACTAGAAACAGCATTGAAAAAAACAGAAAACAATAAATCACCAGGCCCAGATGGAATTCCGGTTGAGTTTTATAAAAATACACAAGAGTCACTACAATGGATAATGTTGGAGATTTGTAATGAGGTGCTGGAGGAGGCGAAGATACCGACAACTTGGACTTAAGCAATCATCACCCTCATCTCTAAGGAAGACTCAGACCTGCAACAAATTCAAAATTATAGGCCGATTTCTTTACTGAATACAGACTATAAGACATTTGCAACAATAATAGCAGAAAGGATTAAAAAAAATTCGAATAACTACATCCACCCAGATCAAAATGGATTTCTACCAGGACGACAGATAAAAAATAATATGAGGATAATAATGAACACTTTAGAATTTTATGAAGTCCATTCTGAAAGACAAGCTACACTGGTTTTTCTTGATGCCCAGAAGGCATTTGATAATTTGAATTGGAAGTTTATTATAACACGGATTTATTATAAATACGGATTTTGGGACAAAATTTGGAAAGATGGTTGAGAAAATATATACTAAACAAACAGCTAGGGTAATTATAAATGAAATGACAGAAAAAATTGATATAACCAAAGGAGTAAGACAAGGATGCCCACTTTCCCCTCTTCTATTTTATCATTAGAAATACTCCTGACAAAAATCAGAGAGGACCAAGAAATAAAGGGTTTAAAAATTAAGAAGGAAGAATATAAGGTCCAAGCCTTCGCTGATGATTTGGTATTCATTTTGGAAGATCCATTAGAAACCGGCCTTAAATTGATTCAAAAAATAGAAGAATTCGGTGAGGTAGCTGGATTTAAGATCAATAAGAATAAATCCAAATTAATAACCAAAAATCTTACAAATGCACAGGAAAGTGAACTGGAAGATAAAACAAAGATAAGTGTAACTAAGAAAATAAAATATTTAGGGATCTGGCTTACAGCGAAGTGCTCCTCGATTAAGGAGGATAATTATGATAAAATATTACACCAGATAAAAAAAGATTTAGAAAATTGGGAAAATCTACAAATTTCATTTTTAGGAAGGACCGCTATGGTCAAAATGAATATATTGCCAAAAATATTTCTGTTCCAAGTTATTCCAATAAAATTAGGGAAAACATTTTTTCAAGAATTAAATAAATTGGTCACTAAATTTATATGGCAAAGGAAAAAACCCAGGATTAAATTAAAACTCTTGCAAGATACAAAAGACAAAGGGGGATTGGCGTTACCAGAGTGGGAAATATACTACCAAGCATCGACCCTAACTTGACTAAAAGAGTGGATGGAACTGAAAAATACCAGAATTTTAACAATAGAAGGACATGACTTGCAAGCCGGGTGGCATGCATTCCTATGAGACAAAAAATATAAAATACACAGATACTTTCAAAGACATATAGTTAGGAATGCATTGCTACAGACTTGGGAAAAAAATAAAACAAAAACATTATATAAGAATTCCAATGTGGTTATCCTCAACAGAAACTCTGAAACACCCAAACCTACTGAATATAAATAAGATAATTAGATACAAGGAATTAGTAAACGAACAGGGAAATCTGAAAACAAAACAAGAATTGGAACAAGATATAGGCAGAGAGATTGACTGGTGGACATTTACACAAATTCAATCTAAATATACAGAGGACAAAAAATTATATGAAATACAAAAAGAGCCGCAAGAATTGGATAAAATTATACATGG
>NW_015394476.1:5745-7129 GCF_001527695.2 Protobothrops mucrosquamatus
ATAAGAAAAATCCTGGACTGTGCTGAGATGGACAAATTAACAAAAGAGATAAAAGAAAAGGAAGACACAAAGTACTATCTAATATGGAATAAGTGGTATGACTGGTTGGAGATTAGAAATAATAAATGAGAATAAATGTGGAAAGGTCAAAAATGGAAAATGTGTGTATAATAATGTATAGTAATAATAATATGTATTATTTTTAGTATGAAGTATAGTATGAAGGAAGAAAAATGCAAACAAGAAATAACGGGACAACAAGGATAAATAAATCTAAAGAAGAATGGGGGGGAATGTAAATAATAGAAGATTACCATTATGAAATTGCTGTTAAAAAAAAAAGGAGGAGTATGCACTGTGTGTGTATGTGTGTTATGTTTTGTTGTTTTAAAAAATAAAAAATTAAACCTTATTCTCCTCTTCCTGTTGCATTTAGTACCACTACTCCTTTCTTCTTTCATGCACAAATAATTTTATGCAGAGATGAAAATGATGCAAACAGCTTATAAGCCAGGGAATGGCAGAAGAGAACTCAAGATCTACTGACAGAACCCAGAGAAACTTAAGTGTTTTACAAGAATTTTTGACACCATATTCTTTAATGAGAACATTTCATGAGAATATTCTTTACAGAGAAGAGCAACAAAGATGATTAGAGGTCTGGAGGTTAAAGCATATAAGGAATGGTTGCTGGAATTGGGTATGTCCAGTTTAATGAAGAGAAGGACGAGGGGGGACATGATAGCAGTGTTCCAATATCTCAGGGGCTGCCACAAAGAAGAGGGAGTCAAGCTATTTTTTCAAAGCACCTGAAGGCAGGACAAGAAGCAATGGATGGAAACTTACCAAAGAGAGAAGCAACCTAGAACTAAGGAGAAACTTCCTTAGAGTTAGAGCAATTAACCAGTGGAACAACCTGCCTCCAGAAGCGGTGAATGCTCCAACACTGGAAGTTTTTAAGAAGAGACTGGACAGCCATTTGTCCGAAATGGTATAAGGTTTCCAGCCTGAGCAGGTGGTTGGACTAGATGACCTCCAAGGTCCCTTCCAACTTTTATTATTATTATTATTATTATTATTATTATTATTATTATTATTATTATTATTATTATTATTATTATTATTATTATTATTATTATTATTATTATTATTATTATTATTGATCATCGCACAGTCAGCCAGATATTCAGACTGGATTTGGCATTTTTGTCTACCTATCGAGTCCTTACCAAGGACCTGGGATAGGCAGATGTGGATGTTTGATGGTATTACAGATATCGTCGCAGGATGGAAGCAGTTCCTAGTAAGGCCGCCTTTTGCAATTGACTAATGGCGAATTTGTCAATGCCAATGGTGTTCAAGTGGTGCTCCAGTTGTTTTGGGA
>NW_015394476.1:9031-12047 GCF_001527695.2 Protobothrops mucrosquamatus
AGTTGGTTGGACACTATTTTTAGCTGGGTTTTTTTCCCTTTCTATTTTTAAATTCTGGTCAGCGGATGAGGTCATAGGCAATGAAATTTGATGATCAGGAGCAAGTTGCAAAGGAAGGGGGAGGAGAATGATGGGGAAATGTCACCTAATTGTAGAATTGTCTTGTGTACATTTTTAGCAACGACTCAACTCATCAGAGTCTCTGCTGATGAGTTTCTATTCCTTAAATGAAAACTGATGCATACATGATCAGTTGGACAGCAAAGGTGACTAACAAGCAAGCACTGGAACACCTAACACCAGACATGTCACTGGAAGGCAAAGTCACAAAACTGCATCTCACTGATTTTGGCCATGACGTGCGAGGGAATTCACTGGAGTGTTTGGAAGACTTAGCGGTAAAAGGAAACCAGGCCACCGAAGAACAGAATGGCTGGACACCATCAAAGCTGACGCCAGCCAGAGCATAGAAAAACTCAAAAGAAGCAGTGCAAGATGGGAAGATGTGGAGAGATTTGGCCCATAGAATCAGCAAGAATTGGACGTGACTGAATGGATGAAATCATCATCATCATCATCATCATCATCATCATCATCATCATCATCATCATCATCATCATCATCATCATCACTTTTTAGGAATCTAGGGGCCCACTCAGGAAAACCACTTAAATTGGTTTTTTTAAAGAAGTTTTTTATTTATAAAACAGTTAAAACAAAGATGGACATAACGTAACATTCCAGTGTATATATTCCTAACAATTTGTTCCTCATCATATATATAATTCTTAATCTCTATATATACATATTTTTCTATACAATACAGTCTCTAATTTGTTTCTCTATATACTAACATACAGTTTTATATATCTCTATCTTAACACTAACTTAAAACCCGAACAGTTCTCCTTGATTCACACCAATAGAATTTGTCCCAGATTTCAAAGTAATCTGACTCTGTCTTGTCCTTCATTTCCATTGTAAGTAAAACTTAAATTGGTTTTATTAAACCTGGTAGAGGGCTGGACTACATGACCTTGTGGCCCCCTCTAATGCTACAAGTCTAGGATTCAGTGATAGAGAGGCCCTAAGTCTCCCCACACCAGTTCCCAGTTCAGTCCACAGGGAATTGCTTTGCCTATATTTTTTCCAGTCAACACTCAACTTAATACAGAGGCTAAAAGTTGGACATATTTTGTCAAGGAGGCCCATGGACTTTCTTACTCAGGTTTTATGTTCATAATAATAATAGGTTCTTACTTAAAGCAACAGTGGGTTAATATCTGTACCTTGCACCTGAAAATCTAGAAAATTATTTAATTCTTTCAAGAGCTAAACTGAATTAACAGAATAACAGACTTGGAAGAGATCTTGGAGGTCTTCTAGTCCAACCCCCTGCTCAGGCAGGAGACCCTATACTATTTTAGACAAATGGTTGTTCAATCTCTTCTTAAAAGCCCCCAGTGTTGGAGCACCCACAACGTCTGAAGGCAAGTTGTTCCACTAGTTGATTGTTCTTACTGTCAGGAAATTTCTCCTTAGCTCTAGGCTGCATCTCTCTTTGTTCAGTTTCCATCCATTGCTTCTTGTCCTGCCTTCAGGTGCTTTGGAGAATAGGTTGACTCCCTCTTCTTTGTGGGCAGTACCTCAAATATATTAAACTGCTCAGCAATGCTGAAGTGCTTAGTGGAGCTTCTATAAGAAAAGGCAATCCACATCTAAAGAGCTATGGCTTCTGGGCAAAAAATGACAAATAGGCAGCTTTAGTAATTGGTTTGGTAGCTTCCTAGAGACCATTGTGTGACATGGATGTAGATCAAAAAGGTGGAGGAGCAGGTGACCTTTGATAGGAGAATAAAGGAAGCTGGTCATCTCCTTGGGTATTCTAGTGGCTTTATGACTTCATCCCTGCAGGCTAAAGTGTCAGTTACTGTCAGTTATCAGTTATCAGAATGAAGATGCCTTCCCAGAGGTAAGCTGCTCTTCAGTGGGACTCCTGGACACTGGAGAAGCTTGTCTCTTTTAGTAGGCAACTCCTAGAGCAGTGGTGGCGAACCTATGGCACGCGTGTCAATGGCACCACTCAGAGCCCTCTCTGTGGGCATGCCCACCATGCCCCGGAGATGGCAACTGTCCCTCTTCAACCAGCCGCCCGCTAACTCACCAAGGTCCCACGTGGCCAGATGCATCCCAGCATGGCTGGTTTCCCTCCCCCCTATCCCATCCCTCCTGGCCTCGCATGCTTTCCTTTTCACGGGCATGACCCACTGCATCGCCTCCTCAGCTGTCGGCTGGCCGTCCAGCTCAGAGGCGGCTTCTCTGAACTGCTGGTGGTGGGCTGCGGAGCCCCAGAGTGCGCCAGTTGAGGGGCTGGCAGACTGTGGCTGCTGATGGACACTGTCAGCCCCCATGCACACGCTGGCCTCTGTGTGTCAGGCAGCAGCCACCCTGGCCCCTGCCTCACCTTGCTCTGCAACGATGGCACCCCTGCCCTGCCTCGTCTTGCCTCGCCTCACCACGCAGGATGAGCCTCCTGCCCACCGCCCCACCTGCCAGAGACCCCCTGGATCTTCCCCAACCCTGCCTGGCCCCCACAGGCGTCCCTCCCCATGAGCAACATCAAGGTGACCACACCCACCTTGGCCACACCCACCCAGTCTGCCATGACCACCACAGCCACGCCCACCCAGTGGGCCACGCCCACCTGGCACCCGGCGTTACATAAGTGGGTTTTGGGTTGCAGTTTGGGCACTCAGTCTCTAAAAGGTTTGCCACCACTGTCCTAGAGGAATAAGTGAGGGTGAGAGTTTGGTCAGGTTTAGGGTGGGGATGGGGATGGGGGCAAGAGAGTGAGGGTGAAAGGCTGAGGTTGAGGGGCAGGCTGAGAGAGAAGATGAAGTTGAGAGATCAGGATCAGGGAGAGGCTGAACATGGAGAAGAATGGGCATGAACGGGAAGAAGGGAAGGAAAGGTAAAAAGGGGAGGGGGAAGGGCAGGGAAGGGGGAAAGGAAGAGG
>NW_015394477.1:0-1583 GCF_001527695.2 Protobothrops mucrosquamatus
CAGGATGCTATTTGTAAATGAAGCAGGCTGAGAAATGTTATCACTAAAGCCAGGATCAAACAGAGGAATGTAACAACAGGCCGTGAACTTTGCATACAGCATGAGACAGAATCTATCAGGAAGGCAAGGTTTTGAATCAAATAGCTGTTTTGTAATTTTTGATATAAGAATCTTTTGGGAGTCTGGGATAATTACAACTTGTTTTCCGTATGTGAGCTTTCCTTGAGGAGTTAGCCCAAGGCGAATATTTCAATTGTTGGTAAAACTCTCATTCAGCCAGAATAGACAATTTTTGAGACATAACTCAAATTTGAAAAAGAAACACATATTCAAGTTCCCCAAGGTTGGGGAAGAAAAAAAACCAGTTTTCCGTATCTGAGCTTTACTTCAGGAGGTAGCCGAAGGTGTATCTTTCAATTGTTCTTAAAAATAACATTCAGCTAGAAACGTTTTGAGACATAACTCAAAGTTGAAAAAGAAACACATATTCAGGTTCCCCAAGGTTAGGGAAGCTGAAAAACCACTTGTTTTCCGGATGTGAGCTTTCCCTGAGGAGGTAGCCAAAGGCGTATGATTCAACTGTTCTTAAAAATTCCATTCAGCTAGAAACGTATTGAGACAGAGCTGAAATTTGAAAAAGAGACATATAATCAGCTTCCCCAAGCTTGTGGAAGCTGAAAAACCACTTGTTTTCTGGATGTGAGCTTTCGTTGAGGAGTTAGCCCAAGGCGAATCTTTCAATTGTTGGTAAAATTCTCATTCAGCCAGAATAGGCATTTTTTGAAACATAACTCAAATTTGAAAAAGAAACACATATTCTGGTTCCCCAACGATGGGGAAGCTGAAAAACCAGTTTTCCGTTTCTGAGCTTTACCACAGGCGGTAGCCCAAGGTGTATCTTTCAATTGTTCTTAGAAATTCCATTCAGCTAGAAACGTTTTGAGACAGAGCTGAAATTTGAAAAAGAGACAAATATTAAGGTTCCCCTCGGTTGGGGAAGCCGAAAAACAACTTGTTTTCCGAATGTGAGCTTTCCATGAGGAGTTAGCTCAAAGCAAATCTTTCAATTGTTGGTAAAACTCTCATTCAGCCAGAATAGACAATTTTTAAGACATAACTCAATTTTGAAAAAGAAACACATATTCAGGTTCCCCAAGGTTGGGGAAGCTGAGAAACCATTTGTTTTCCGGATGTGAGCTTTCCCTTATGAGGTAGCCCAAGGCGAATCTTTCAAATGTTCTTAAAAATTCCATTCAGGTAGAAACGTTTTGAGATAGAGCTGAAATTTGAAAAAGAGACATATATTCAGGTTCCCCAAGGTTGTGGAAGCCGAAAAACCACTTGCTTTTTTGATCTGAGCTTTCCCTGAGGAGTTAGCCCAAGTCGAATCTTTCAATTGTTGGTAAAACTCTCATTCAGCATGAATAGACAGTTTTTCAGACATAACTCAATTTTTAAAAAGAAACACATATTCAGGTTCCCAAGGTTGAGGAAGCTGAAAAACCACTTGTTTTCCGGATGTGAGCTTTCCCTGAGGAGGTAGCCCAAGGTGTTTCTTTCAATTGTTCTTAAAAATTCCATTC
>NW_015394477.1:6674-7779 GCF_001527695.2 Protobothrops mucrosquamatus
CGCCATTATTCCCAGGACTTAACAGTATCTTTCAATTGTTGTTAAAAATTCCATTCAGGTAGAAACATTATGAGACAGAGCTGAAATTTGAAAAAAAGACACATATTCATGTTCCCCTTGTTTGGGGAAGGTAAAAAACCAGTACCCCATGGTGTATCTTTCAACTGTTGGTAAAAAATCTACTCAGCCAAAAAAGTCAATTTATGAGACATAACTCAAATTTGAAAAAGATACACATATTCAGGTTCCCCATGGTTGGGGAAGCAGAAAAACTAGTTTTCCGGATGTGAGCTTTCCCTGAGTATTTAGCCCAAGGCGAATCTTTCAGTAGTTGGTAAAACTCTCATTCAGCCAGAATAGAGAATTTTTGAGACATAACTCAAATTTGAAAAAGAAACACATATTCAGATTCCCCAAGGTTGTGGAAGCTGAAAAACCACTTGTTTTCCAGATGTGAGCTTTCCCTTAGGAGTTAGCCCAAGGCGAATCTTTCAATTGTTGGTAAAGCTCTCATTCAGCTAGAATAGACAATTTTTCAGACATAACTCAAATTTGAAAAAGAAACATATATTCAGGTTCCACAAGGTTGGGGAAGATGAAAAACCATTTGTTTTCCGGATGTGAGCTTTCCCTGAGGAGTTAGCCCAAGGCGAATATTTCAATTTTTGGTAAAACTCTCATTCAGCCAGAATAGGCATTTTTTGAAACATTACTCAAATTTGAAAAAGAAACACATATTCAGGTACCCCAAGGATGGGGAAGCTGAAAAACCAGTTTTCCGTATCTGAGCTTTACCTCAGGAGGTCGCCCAAGGTGTATCTTTCAATTTTTCTTAAAAATTCCATTCAGCTAGAAACGTTTTGAGACAGAGCTGAAATTTGAAAAAGAGGCACATATTCAGGTTCCCCAAGGTTGGGGAAGCTGAAAAACCACTTGTTTTCCGGATGTGAGCTTTCCCTGAGGAGGTAGCCCAAGGCTTATGATTCAATTGTTCTTAAAAATTCCATTCAGCTAGAAACGTATTGAGACAGAGCTGAAATTTGAAAAAGAGACATATAATCAGGTTCCCCAAGCTTGTGGAAGCTGAAAAACCACTTGTTTTCCG
>NW_015394477.1:10380-13600 GCF_001527695.2 Protobothrops mucrosquamatus
CCAAGGTTGGGGAAGCTGAAAAACCACTTGTTTTCCGGATGTGAGCTTTCCCTGAGGAGGTAGCCCAAGGCTTATGATTCAATTGTTCTTAAAAATTCCATTCAGCTAGAAACGTATTGAGACAGAGCTGAAATTTGAAAAAGAGACATATAATCAGGTTCCCCAAGCTTGTGGAAGCTGAAAAACCACTTGTTTTCCGTATCTGAGCTTTCCCTGAGGAGTTAGCCCAAGGCGAATCTTTCAATTGTTGGTAAAATTCTCATTCAGCCAGAATAGGCATTTTTTGAAACATAACTCAAATTTGAAAAAGAAACACATATTCAGGTTACCCAATGTTGGGGAAGCTGAAAAACCAGTTTTCCGTTTCTGAGCTTTACCTTAGGCGGTAGCCCAAGGTGTATCTTTCAATTGTTCTTAGAAATTCCATTCAGCTAGAAACCTTTTGAGACAGAGCTGAAATTTTAAAAAGAAACACATATTCAGGTTCCCCAAGGTTGGGGAAGCTGAAAAACCACTTGTTTTCCGGATTTGAGCTTTCTTTGAGGAGATAGCTCAAGGCGAATCTTTCAATTGTTGGTAAAACTCTCATTCAGCCAGAATAGACAATTTTTGAGACATAACTCAAATTTGAAAAAGAAACACATATTCAGTTTCCCCAAGGTTTGGGAAGCACAAAAACCAGTTTTCCGTATCTGAGCTTTCGTTGAGGAGTTAGCCCAAGTCGAATCTTTCAATTGTTGGTAAAACTCTCATTCAGCCAGAATAGACAATTTTTCAGACATAACTCAAATTTGAAAAAGATACACATATTCAGGTTCCCCATGGTTGGGGAAGCAGAAAAACTAGTTTTCCGGATGTGAGCTTTCCCTGAGGAGGTAGCCCAAGGCGAATCTTTCAATTGTTCTTAAAAATTCCATTCAGCTAGAAACGTTTTGAGACAGAGCTGAAATTTGAAAAAGAGACACATATTCAGGTTCCCCAAGGTTGGGGAAGCTGAAAAACCACTTGTTTTCCGGATGTGAGCTTTCCTTGAGGAGTTAGCCCAAGGCGAATCTTTCAATTGTTGGCAAAACTCTCATTCAGTAGGAATAGACGGTTTTTGAGACATAACTCAAAGTTGAAAAAGAAACACATATTCAGGTTCCCCAAGGTTAGGGAAGCTGAAAAACCACTTGTTTTCCGGATGTGAGCTTTCCCTGAGGAGGTAGCCCAAGGCGTATGATTCAATTGTTCTTAAAAATTCCATTCAGCTAGAAACGTATTGAGACAGAGCTGAAATTTGAAAAAGAGACATATAATCAGGTTCCCCAAGCTTGTGGAAGCTGAAAAACCACTTGTTTTCCGTATCTGAGCTTTCCCTGAGGAGTTAGCCCAAGGCGAATCTTTCAATTGTTGGTAAAATTCTCATTCAACCAGAATAGGCATTTTTTGAAACATAACTCAAATTTGAAAAAGAAACACATATTCAGGTTCCCCAACGATGGGGAAGCTGAAAAACCAGTTTTCCGTTTCTGAGCTTTACCACAGGCGGTAGCCCAAGGTGTATCTTTCAATTGTTCTTAGAAATTCCATTCAGCTAGAAACCTTTTGAGACAGAGCTGAAATTTTAAAAAGAAACACATATACAGGTTCCCCAAGGTTGGGGAAGCTGAAAAACCACTTGTTTTCCGGATTTCAGCTTTCTTTGAGGAGTTAGCCCAAGGCGAACCTTTCAATAGTTGGTAAAACTCTCATTCAGCCAGAATAGACAATTTTTAAGACATAACTTAAATTTGAAAAAGAAACACATATTCAGTTTTCCCAATGTTGGGGAAGCACAAAAACCAGTTTTCCGTATCTGAGGTTTCGTTGAGGAGTTAGCCCAAGGCGAATCTTTCAATTGTTGGTAAAACTCTCATTCAGCCAGAATAGACAATTTTTCAGACATAACTCAAATTTGAAAAAGCAACACATATCCAGGTTCCCCAAGGTTGGGGAAGCTGAAAAACCATTTGTTTTCCAGTTGTGAGCTTTCCCTGTGGAGTTAGCCCAAGGCGAATATTTCAATTTTTGATAAAACTCTCATTCAGGCAGAATAGGCATTTTTTGAAACATAACTCAAATTTTAAAAAAGAAACACATATTCAGGTACCCCAAGGATGGGGAAGCTGAAAAACCAGTTTTCCGTATCTGAGTTTTACCTCAGGAGGTCGCCCAAGGTGTATCTTTCAATTTTTCTTAAAAATTCCATTCAGCTAGAAACGTATTGAGACAGAGCTGAAATTTGAAAAAGAGACATATAATCAGGTTCCCCAAGCTTGTGGAAGCTGAAAAACCACTTGTGTTCCGTACCTGAGCTTTCCCTGAGGGGTTAGCCCAAGGCGAATCTTTCAATTGTTGGTAAAACTCTCATTCAGCCAGAATAGACAATTTTTAAGACATAACTCAAATTTGAAAAAGAAACACATATTAAGTTCCCCAAGGTTAGGGAAGCTGAAAAACCACTTGTTTTCCGTATCTGAGCTTTACCTCAGGAGGTAGCCGAAGGTGTATCTTTCAATTGTTCTTAAAAATTCCATTTAGCTAGAAACGTTTTGAGACAGAGCTGAAATTTGAAAAAGAGACACATATTCAGGTTCCCCAAGGTTGGGGAAGCTGAAAAACCAATTGTTTTCCGGATGTGAGCTTTCCTTGAGAAGTTAGCCCAAGGCGAATCTTTCAATTGTTGGCAAAACTCTCATTCAGTAGGAATAGACAGTTTTTGAGACATAACTCAAATTTTAAAAAGAAACACATATTCAGGTTCCCCAATGTTGGGGAAGCACAAAAACCAGTTTTCCGTATCTGAGCTTTACCTGAGGAGTTAGCCCAAGTCGAATCTTTCAATTGTTTGTAAAACTCTCATTCAGCTAGAATAGACAATTTTTCAGAAATAACTCAAATTTGAAAAATAAACACATATTCAGGTTTCCCAAGGTTGGGGAAGCTGAAAAACCATTTGTTTTCCGGATGTGAGCTTTCCCTGAGGAGTTAGCCAAAGGGGTATCTTTCAATTGTTCTTAAAAATTCCATTCAGGTAGAAACGTTTTGAGACAGAGCTTAAATTTGAAAAAAAGACACATATTCATGTTCCCCTTGTTTGGGGAAGCTAAAAAACCAGTTTTTCGTATCTGAGCTTTACCTGAGGAAGTACCCCATGGTGTATCTTTCAACTGTTGGTAAAAAATCCACTCAGCCAAAA
>NW_015394477.1:17636-18715 GCF_001527695.2 Protobothrops mucrosquamatus
TTTGAAAAAAAGACACATATTCATGTTCCCCTTGTTTGGGGAAGCTAAAAAACCAGTTTTTCGTATCTGAGCTTTACCTGAGGAAGTACCCCATGGTGTATCTTTCAACTGTTGGTAAAAAATCCACTCAGCCAAAAAAGTCAATTTATGAGACATAACTCAAATTTGAAAAAGATACACATATTCAGGTTCCCCATGGTTGGGGAAGCAGAAAAAGTAGTTTTCCGGATGTGATCTTTCCCTGAGGATTTAGCCCAAGGCGAATCTTTCAATTGTTGGTAAAACTCTCATTCAGTAGGAATAGATAATTTTTGAGAGATAACTCAAATTTGAAAAAGATACACATATTCAGGTTCCCCAAGGTTGTGGAAGCTGAAAAACCACTTGTTTTCCGGATGTGAGCTTTCCCTGAGGAGTTAGCCCAAGGCGAATCTTTCAATTGTTGGTAATACTCTCATTCAGCCAGAATAGACAATTTTTGAGACGTAACTCAAATTTGAAAAAAAAACACATATTCAGGTTCCCCGTGGTTGGGGAAGCTGAAAAACCACTTGTTTTCCGGATGTGAGCTTTCCCTGAGGAGTTAGCCCAAGGTGTATCTTTCAATTGTTCTTAGAAATTCCATTCAGCTAGAAACGTTTTGAGACAGAGCTGAAATTTGAAAAAGAGACACATATTCAGGTTCCCCAAGGTTGGGGAAGCTGAAAAACCATTTGTTTTCTGGATGTGAGCTTTCCCTGAGGAGTTAGCCGAAGGCGAATCTTTCAATTGTTGGTGAAACTCTCATTCAGCTAGAATAGACAATTTTTCAGACATATCTCAAATTTTTAAAAGAAACACATATTCAGGTTCCCCAAGGTTGGGGAAGCTGAAAAACCATTTGTTTTCCGGATGTGAGCTTTCCCTGAGGAGGTAGCCCAAGGCGTATTATTCAGTTGTTCTTACAAATTCCATTCAGCTAGAAACGTTTTGAGACAGAGCTGAAATTTGAAAAAGAGACACATATTCAGGTTCCCCAAGGTTGGGTAAGCTGAAAAAACACTTGTTTTCCGGATGTGAGCTTTCCTTGAGGAGTTAGC
>NW_015394478.1:0-1027 GCF_001527695.2 Protobothrops mucrosquamatus
AACACCTGGGGATTGTCAGGCCCAGCGTCCGTTCACCCCGCCCCATCGTCCCCGCCCCCGCAGCCCCGTTCAGCTGCTCGCCGCCCGAATGATGGCCCCAGCGCTCGTGCAGGCCAGCGTCCTTCCAGCCACACGTCCCACGCATCGGTAGGCTGGCGCCGCCCGATGACGTCCCGACTTTGGCGGCCCGACGGCAGGGTTAACGGAGGGAGCGCCGCCGCACGGGACGAGAGGAAACGCCAGCTGGGAGCCAGAGAGGCAGGTGAGGAGACAGAGGCCCCATCCGGACTGGCGCAGCGTGGAGCGGCGATTTCAGGCCTGACATTCGGCTCCCCCTACCACAGATCCCCCTGGAACAAAGCGGCAGAGGGTTAGTGCTGCGTATGGCCTAGGGCGGCCTACCTGTGGGTGGCCCACCGGGCTTATGGGGGAATCGCTTATGGTACTCCTGGAGCAGTTTGGGCGCAGAAATGTCCTCCTCCCCCACCCAGGAGGCCTCAGATAGGGGATATCCTCTCCAGAGGACAAGGTAGTAAACCCCACCGCGCCACACCCGCGAGTCAAGGAGCTCTTGGACCTCATATTGCCCAGGTGACACCTCGCCGGGGCCCCGGTAACCGGGTGCCTTCGGTGTGGGCTTCAATAAGCTGGCGTGGAACACTGGGTGTATCCTACCTAGAAGCCTCGGTAAGCGAAGTCGTACCGTGACCGGATTGATAATCTGGGCTATCTGGAAGGGTCCAATGAACTTTGGGGCCAGTTTCTTACAAGGTACTTGCAATTTGATGTACTTTGTGGACAGGAAGACATAGTCACCCACCCGGAACAGAGGTTGCTGTTTGCGTTTCTTATCCGCCTGCTCCTTGGCTCCCTCCCTCGCCTTCCTCAGTGCTTGTTGCACTGTATTCCACACACCCCCCACCTGGGTGAGCCAGGCATCCGCCGTGTAAGGTGGGTTACCTTGTGGTTGGCATTCAGGTATGGGTACAAACTCCCGCCCATGTACCACTTTGAAGGGGGTGAAGCC
>NW_015394478.1:5212-6851 GCF_001527695.2 Protobothrops mucrosquamatus
GCCCCCGCAGCCCCGTTCAGCTGCTCGCCGCCCGAATGATGGCCCCAGCGCTCGTGCAGGCCAGCGTCCTTCCAGCCACACGTCCCACGCATCGGTAGGCTGGCACCGCCCGATGACGTCCCGACTTTGGCGGCCCGACGGCAGGGTTAACGGAGGGAGCGCCGCCGCACGGGACGAGAGGAAACGCCAGCTGGGAGCCAGAGAGGCAGGTGAGGAGACAGAGGCCCCATCCGGACTGGCGCAGCGTGGAGCGGCGATTTCAGGCCTGACAAAAGGTTCTACTCAAGCTAAGCAGCAAATCTGGAGACTGACGGAGTGGCCAACTGATTGGAAGTAGACAATCTACATTCCAATACCAAAAGAGTCTTTACAGTGTGTGCAAATTATTGTACAATATTTTTAGTTTCATGTACTAGCAAAATAATATCAAGGATTACCCAGTGTAGATTAGAGCTGTACCTGGAAAAAGAGATGGCAGATGTTCAAACCGGCTTTAGAAAAGACTGATGAATATTAGACATATACAGTAGCTGATGTCCGCTGGATTTAATTGAGAAAGCCACTGTGTTTCATTGATTATAGAAATGCTATCTATTTGTGTTGATCACATCACGCTATAGAATGTTCTCAGAAAAATGGAAATCCCAGTACATCTTGTTCTATTGAGAAAGTTATGTATAGATCAGGAATTTACAGTACGGACGTAACATGGTAAAACAAACTGGCGCCAAATTGGCAAAGGAGTGTAACAAGGCTGTATCCTCTTATTTATTCAGTCTATATATTGCATACCTATTAAAAGTAGCTGGATTGGAATTAAATGAGCATGGTTTTAAAACTGTAGAAAGAAACATCAATAACTTGCATTATGCTGATGATATTGTTCTGATAGCTGAAAATGCAAAGGGTCTGCAGGCCCTGGTAACACAAGTTAAGGAGAAAATGAAGAAAATCATTATCAAGAACATAAATGACATCAGGTGATAAAGATAAAGAAGAGGTAGATAGCTTCTGCCTACTTGGATCAACTATCAATAATAATGGAAGGAAACTGGAGAAATATGCTGCCAATTAGCTGGAAGGGACCTTGGAGGTCTTCTAGTCCAGCCCCCTGCTCAAGCAGGAGTCCCTATATCATTTCAGACAAGATGATAGTGAAGAGAAAAAAATATTGTTTTATCCGTTCCCTAGTTCCCTGTCCCATGCAGACATTGAGCATTTCTACAAAATAGCAGAAAGGTACTGTATATATTCACAAAGTGATACTGATTCAGAGTAATATTGTTCAGCTTGGTTGCAAAACTGTTATTATTCTGCTACTGCCCCCAGGGAAAGCTCCATTCTGAAAATCACATCACTGCTGATGAGATCTGGAATGAAATGACGTTTTGACTGGCAATTTATAGCTGTGATCCAAAAAGTGGTTCAGTTAGAGAACTACTACTATGCCTTGGGATGAAATTAATTAAAGGAGAGGGGAGTCCAAAGTACTTATTCAAGAAGAGAGAGAGACTTGTGGCATTTTTGCAGGATTCACTGCTCTGCCCTCACTGCCATCCTATAAACATCCTGCTGTGCACAGGTAATACTGACTCTGCATGAGGTGTGGAAGCAATTAGCTTGTACTGAGATACAGCAA
>NW_015394478.1:9583-12034 GCF_001527695.2 Protobothrops mucrosquamatus
ACAATACCCTAAGCTGTTGTAAGATTTGCAGATATTTGGAACAAGTTCTTAGCAGATGCAATTTGAATATTATTATCATAATTATCTTCCTGATGCTTTCTTCTTAGTAGTGTTTCTTCCATATACATTAAGATAGACTTTATTACAGTATGTTGTGAGCAAATGCTTGCAAAAATAATCTATTGAGGGCTGTATTGTCGACTCATAGTGGGCAGGAGTCAAAATAAGCAGTAGTGATACACATTTTCTTTCTCCTCACATATCTATTTGAGACAGGCTAGATTGTTTATGCCAGCTATATGAAATTCTTGCTTGCAAAGAGCTTTGGAAATTAAACATTCTCACAAGAATAGCCTAATAACTTTTATTCAATTTATATAGCTGTCCACCTCGTAGCTGTGACTTTAGATGACTCACATACTTGAAAACAGAAAGCAATAAATAGTTATAAATAAACAAATAAAATAAGCAGTACAAATAAATAAAATAAAATAAAACCATTAAAAAGCAATGAAACAGTTAAAAGTTAATTTGCGAGAAAGTATAATCCAATTTTAGTGTGGGACTAAAACTGACTCTTTCCCCCCAAAAAAGAATAATCAAACCATGAGAAAATAATACATACGTAAATGTATTGATTTTGTATGATATAGTATTGTATGAATGAATTTCCTGTGTTTTCACTATGTGTTTCTGTATGACATTCTCTAACAAAAGCTGTACAATAAAATGAGGCACGTGTAGATATCAGTGCAGGTGTTCTATATGTTGATCACTTTCATTCAGTCCCTTGGGTGGTCAGCTTTCAGAGATTTTACTGTATTTAGAAACTGACAGGATGTTTAAATGCCTGTGGCAAAATCTAACTGCATGTTGTGGGTTGGGTCCAAATTTTGTTAAGAGACAAGTGTATTCATTACTAATTTAATTTTCACTAATTTTAGTTGGACTAAAACATCCCACCCCAATCTTTGAACTAAGTTGGGCTAAAGCAGAATGAGTGGCCCAATTAACTTACATAGCTGAGTGTCAGCTTGAACCTTCATCTCTCCAATCCTAATCCAACACCTTTAACCCGTATAGTACAATGGTACTATATGTAGAGCTTCCTATGCTGAATACCATCTACATAAATATTTCAGGAAGCAAGTATCTATAGAGGCAATGAGAGCAGTCCTTACTTACTAATGGCTATATAAAGTTTTGATGATAAAGTAATATAAATTCACAACACTAACATAGGTTTTTTAAAATATATATATATATATCAAATAATAAACCATTCAGTTGATAAAACTAGAAATTCTTAAATATGTTGCCAATCAAGAGAAAAGGACCTGTTCTCTTGATTTCCAAAAGATAATCAGTTGCTTGTGTTCAATATATGTGAAAATTTACTCCTATACTTAGGCTGCCATCACAGAAATAGCTTTGTGGTATCCATCTACTTTTTGCCTCTGAAAGCTGGAACTTTCTTTGAAGGGCCTCACTGGGTATTTGTTTGCTCTATTAATGAAATTAAAACTATGCTTTCTCCATAAAGTAGATCAAAGGAAGTTGTTTTCAGGAAAGTCAATGTTGTAAACATTTTGTGGTTTTGTTTATACAATTTATAACCACCAGTAGCTATTGGGAAAAGAGGGATCCTTGATGGTCTCTGAACTTGGTTGTTTTCTTGCAGACATTTCCTTACCCAAACTAGCACTAATGATGTTACCTAGTTTGGGTAATGAAACATCTGCAAGAAAACAACCAAGCTCAGAGAGCACCAAGGATTCCTCATTTCAACCATAAGCTTCAAATATTATCCTTTATTGGAACCTGAAAAGAACTTTTTTTCTCTCTAGACAGAGATTTAAGAGTTTTAGAACCTGGGAGAAATTAATCTGCATTATTAGCCACTCCAAGGCAAATCAGTTGGTCAAGGAATCATGGCAAGTACTATGTTACTAGCATACTGCTAATTACACATAACACAGCTTTTTTTTCCACTCACACGGGTGGACACTCGCTGGATCTGATTTTTGTCTCAGGCCAGTGGCCAGTGGCAGAATGACCTGGCATTAGGGGAGATAGTTATTGAGCCCTTGTCATGGTCAGATCATTCTCTCCTAAGGATGGACTTCCGGACCGCTCCCCCTCGCCGCAGGGAGACGGAACCGCCTAGATGGTTCCGTCCCAGGCGACTGATGGACCCTGAGAGGTTCCTGACGGAGCTTGGGCCTTATCTGGAGGATCTGGTCCACGACTCAGCGGAAAATCAGGCGGCGGCTTGGGAGACAACTGCCGCCGCAGCATTGGACCGAGTCGTGCCTTTGCGGCCTCTGACCCGACGTGGATCTCGATTGGCTCCCTGGTTTACCGAGGAGCTGAGAGAGATGAAACGTCGGAAAAGATGCCTAGAGAGCTGTTGGAGGGCCAGCCGAACCGAATCCGACCGAACACGGGTTA
>NW_015394479.1:0-12031 GCF_001527695.2 Protobothrops mucrosquamatus
CAGTAAAAATAAGCAAGGACAGAGTGGATTGCTTTGTTGAGGAAAATGGCAAATGTTTACACAAAGCTTCATCTTTATTATTTATTTGTTTTACCTAGTTTTATGCTGTCATACTAAAGACTCTAGGCAGTTTACAACAAAAGGAGTGTGCAACATATAAACAGAAGCATACATTCATAGCATATCAGAACAAATTGATTCATAATTTCTCTGATTTTTTTAACCCACAAATTCTCTAATTATTACTTTTTATTTATCATTTAAATTTCTAGAATCGTCTAATTGACCAATCCCAGTAAGTCTGGGTGACTTACTGAGATCATAAACAAAAAAAAAACATTAAAACCACTAATAAAAGACAATTGTTTTAGGGGAGGGGGGAAAACTACTTAGTCTTTGTAAAGTATATGCATTGTCATGACCAATCCTATTATCTTCCTCTTCAAAGACTATCTGGAAAAGCACCATTTTTACTGCTTTTTCAAATGATTGCAAAGAGGTTGGAATCTTCTAATGCAGCGGTTCTCAACCTATGGGTCACGACCCCATTTGGGGTTGATCGACCATTTCACGGGGGTCACCAAGCAAGGCTGTCCGCCATTTTTTTTGTCCGCCAATTTTTTCCCCTTTTCCGGCAGGTGCCTTACCTCCCTTGGGCTGGGCCAGCTGGTGGTCGGCCTGCTCTGTCTCTGCCGCTTGCCAGCTACGCCTCGGCCGGCGCAGGGGGTGGAACCACGCATGCGCAGCGCTCCCGGGCAGGGAAAGTCCTCGACTTACGACCGGTTGGGTAGTCCTCGACTTACGACCGGTTTAGTCCTCGACTTACGACCGGTTTAGTCCTCGACTTACGACCGGTTGGGGGTCACGGCATTAAAAAGATTGAGAACCACTGTTCTAATGCTATAATGAGGAATCTCTGCAAGACAGTGAGCCATGTACAAGTTTTGACTTTTCATTCAGAAAAGTCCAGAGAGAAAAAGAGACATGCCCTGAATCCTTCATCTCCGCAGGGGTTTCCCCTCAAATTGAGAGCACCTTTGCAAACAAAGCGTTTGAACTGACTTCTTATGGAATATAGCATCAATCTTTGGAGGACACTTAAACAGTAAAACCAGGGAAAGCACTATTATCAGATATTATGCAAACATAGTATATACACTATAGCTGTAAAATCATCAGAAAGTGATATAACACTTTCTGGGCTTTAGGGAAAAAATCAGTGTTCCTTTACTTTCTTGTTTTTGTTTTTTTTTTTACTGTGCAAGACAGAGAGAGCCAAGTGATGAAATGCAGCTAACACCAGCAATGGAGTGAAGGAACTGCTTATTTATGCTGCATTCCATATTCTTTGATTTTAATTAAAATATGCGTAATATTCAAAGCTACTCTTTTTTCTCCTTTTGAATAAAATAGAATGGTAAAACAGAAGATCTGAGGTGGAGAAGGAACAGTATTCTTGCCTTGTCTTTCTTTTATTATTCTATTGCTATTTGTTTGTGGTTTGTTTGTTTTTCTGCTTTCTGGCCATTCTCCAGAAGCCAATTCCCATAGCCTTATTCCTATAGATTGAAAGCCTCATTATCCACAGCTCCATTTCCCATGATGCTGTGCTAGAATATCCTCACAAGTATACCGTTTTTAAAGAGAATCTAATTTATTAGTGCCTGTTGAAGCAGAAGGCTATAAAATGCTGTATGAACCTTTGAGACACTTTACAGTATTTTTTATCAACCTTTTTCATTTTCTGTACTTATTATCCTCAAATTTTACTTCATGCAAGATGCACAATTTCTTTTGCTATTCCAAGTCATCAGTACCTCTATTATTTCTCTATTCTGAGTTGTTTATGAATTTTTCAAGGTATAAGCTCAAATTTGACAGAGAAAACCCAGTTCTTTTCATTCAGAATTTAACTTAAACCTTGTGAAATTATCAGGTAAAACCCAGAATCTGATTCCAATTTGAATTCCAGTTTTCAGCCTGTAATATCTTATAATAGGCACCTGAAAAATACAACAACAAAATCCATAGAGGTAATATCTTTATCAAATAAGATTGTGAAAATTATGCTCGATTGAAGATTATTATGGAAAACAAGTCTCTATAGTTTCTCATCACAAAAATCCTGAACAGTTTACAATTACAAAAATATAAAACATAAAAATTGAGATTTATCAAATAATTACAAATTTCCATGCCTCTAAGTACTCTTCATTAGGCAAGGGGTTTGGAATCCTGAAAATGTGAATCAGAAAGAAGGAAAGGGAAAAATAAAACATGCTGATATTTAAACCATTTTTAGATGGGGAGAGTCAATAGTCTTGGCATTTGGATCTTATCAAGCATAAAGTTAACACTGAACTGCAGCCATAATTTTCCCAAAGCTTGTTGGGAAGGACAAATAAGCAAATGGTCACAGGACTCCATATTTGGAAATACACATTTCAGTTGTGACACAACCAACACCAAGGTCAAGGCTTCATGATCATAGACTTTAGAGAATAGCAGTTAGGGAATGTATGAGTCATTTGGCAAAGTACCTGCCATCACTGTTCTAGAACAAATGCTTCCCAGCTCTGCTCATCTGCAGCCAATCCTATGAGTACATATAAGACTCACAAAGCAAAGGACTAGTCATGAATTTATATGTTTTGATGTCTTTGTAAAACTTTACAAAGATCACAATTACAGTATGCCAGAGGAACTGTTGTTCTATCAATTTGTAAATTTATTATTGAGAAAGACCTAAAGGAACATTTCATAATTTGAAATTATTGGAGGAGGAAATTTGTATTCCTGAGAGTAGCGATCTAATCACAGCAAAACTTTTTGAAAAAAAACCCTTGTAATATTAACAGAAATAAGAGTTATTGCAGAAAGTACAGTATATAAAGGGTAGACACAAGCCTAACTCTGGCTAGCTATATCTTTTCAAAGAGATAACTAAGCAAATGTATATATACCAATCAGAAAGAGTTTTTAAAGTTTTAGAATTCCCTCCCCCCTAAAAAGCAGGCAAAGTAGGAGATATAGAGAGGAAATTCTTAACTATCTGCCTCTCACAACACTTTCTAATTAGTAGGTTGGGAGAATCTGTACAATCTACTAACAATCACATTCTCAACAGAAATTATGTTTGGTGTCAGTGGTGTCCAACTGCAATGGTGGCCATTTTTCAAATTGAAAGTAATAATCACAGATTAAGAAAATAAATCCAAGTAATTTCTTATGGTTTGCAGTAATGAGTACAGTGATACACTGTGTGACACATTGTGTGAACTAGATTGCAAAGATGTAACTCAAATTATTTTGCCAGTCAGAAAGTAAATAAGACTTTATCTTAGTTACAAATGTGGCTGATATAAAATTATACTTTTTATTAATAGATAATTTAATGAGAAATCTTGACAAGGGTCCCTCCCTTACATGGCTTTGTTTCGGGGATCCAAAGTTTCTTTATTGATCTTCAGGTCCTGGACCAAAACATTTTTCTCTTTAATATTAATGATCTAAAACCCAATAGTTGAGGCACCTGATAGTTGTGAGTTAATTTTTGAAACTTGCCCCCAGCCCTTTTTCTTGCATGGGTTATTTCTTTTAAAATGTAAGGCTGAGGTATGGACCATTTCAATATTCATATTTGTAAGCTGTCCTGCAGCCTTTTATGGCTAACCTATCATGGGGAAACTAAATCACAGAAATAAAGACATATTGTTATGGATTATATCAATTTTGATATACCTTCCCTAAACAGCCATACATTATGGCTGGTCCAATGGTTAGCAATCTAATTGTTTCTCCAACATCAAACATACAACAACTCCATGGAATATGTAAATCTTTGTAGGTCACAATATGTTATTGGAATATATCTGGCTTCGTAGGACTGGGTTACTTGAAGGCCCAGCTGAGAATTCTTCTTTAGTCCAGGCAGTTTTTGATCAAGAATTTATTTTATACTACAGCAAGTATTAGTATGATATAAGAATTCCTATTGTTGAGCCTTAAGTGTTTCCAGAGACAGCTTAAAATGTTTGTTTAAACAAATATTTGTTTAGTTTGTTTGTTTCTTTCAGGATGGTATTGATTTCCCTTCATCTACTTTTATGGCTATAATTGTTTTTCTTAATCTGCAATGAATTGTAAATACAATTTACAATTTAAAATCAATTAAGATTGCTTTTAAAAAGCAAAAAGTCCAAAGTTGCCTTATAAGTGAAAGAGGTGGCATATAAATTTAAGAAACAAACAAATAAGTAAAAGATCAAATAAATAGTTCCTAATTGCAGCAGTTATAACAGAAGATTGGACTGAATGAGCCTAAATGAGCAGGTGTAGTTTTATCTTCTTCCAGGAGTGACCTGCAAAAGTTTGCAGCTACAATATTTCAATTCCTCTCGCCACCCACATTGTAGAATTTCATTTATTGTATCTTGTGAGATCTTTTGAGCCCAAGAAATAATGGTTTACTCCATATAGTTGTGTGACTGACCTTGGAAAATGCCTTTTATTTTAGTCTTGCTGCCAAAGGTATATAAATAATTCCACTTTTGAGAGGTTTGTTTAAAGAAGCTAGTGTTTTCTGAGCACTATCCAACATTATGCTACAGTTGGCTTTCATTCCCAGCCTGGAAGCCATGCAGCCAATAGAGCATTTTCTTAAATTTCTTATTTCCTAGCCAAAAGAAAAAAAATGCTTATGGTAATTTCAATAGCTCAAAAAGTTATAAAACTAATAAGGTGCAGAAAGGTTAACCAAAAAGGATAAGATTTAACTACAGTACTCCTGATAGACCACAATTGGCACCTGATAGACCACAATTGGCACCTGATAGACCACAATTGGCACCAGAACTTAAATGATGTGGTTGTTAAGTGAGCCATTGTGTGGCTGTGCCCGGTTTTATGACCTTTTTTGATGTGGTTGTTAAGTGAAACATCATGCTCATTAAGCAAATCACATGGTCATTAAACGAATCCAGTTTCCCCCATAGACTTGTTGTTAGAAGCTGGCTAAGAAGGTCACAAATGATGACCTCATGACTGCAGGATGCTGCAATCCTCGTAAATACATGCAAGTTGCCAAGAGTCTGAATCTCAATCACATGACCACAAGGATGCTGCAATGATCATAAGTGCAAGGTTAGGTTGTAAATCACTTTTTAAGGACCATTGTAGCTTTCAATATTTAGTAAATGAATGGTTGTAAATCAAGCACTACCTGTATACTCCTTTTTTCATAGACAATGCAGTTAGTACTATTCTCCTGATAATAGACATCAGTAGAAGCTGCTTTTGCTCAGGAGGAGAACTGAAGGTGAGGGAAGCTAATTTTTTTTTATGTCTGCAGTACTTTGGGTTTCTAATAGGAGATCCACAAACAACACAAGAGCAATCTCACTATTGTTACCTAGTAACTAGCATTAAGAGGCACATTGTGGATGTCAAGGTTAGTATCCATCAAGAGATTTATCTTCTATGATCATTTTTGAAAGTCACATAAATCAGTGGCCACCAGCACGTCTGTGGTACTGAATCTATACTTTAACTATGAACAATGTGAAGAAATATGTACTTTTGTCTGTCTTGAATGTATAATAATGAATAAGACACATACCAGGGATATTTGAAGGAAGCTACAAATATGCATTTACTAGAGAAGAAATATTATACAATTAAATCAACTTAATCCAGGCAGGATCTTAGTTCTTAAGAAACTGAACAAAGACTATTTAAATCTAACATTTTGTATATATTTTCCCCCTTTCTCAAATTTATGGAAAGGAAAGCAAAAACTTACAGAATTGCTATCATACTTTTTTAAATACAATTACAGTATTGTCATGCGGTAGTTTTGCTATGTTTTGTCATGTCTGCTGGAAAATCTCTTGCTTCTCTCTATCCAGCCCTGCCCTGCCAATGCCCTACAGCAAGGATTCTTGCCACTTGCAGAAGCTGACCTACAAGTAATTATCTTTTGCCTGGTTGAAGCACTCTTATCTTTTTTATCTTGGGCATGATAGGAAATGGATAGTAAGTTGCTAAAATGTTATTACCTGAATAAACTACGAAATATTTTTCTTTGAAGGATTAACTGCCAGAGCACTAACAGAAACAGAACTGTGATGTGTACTTTGAAAACGGAACATCTCCCAAAAGATCAGCATCCTGATTTCTCTACTTCTAATGATCAAGCATCTGACCAAGGATGAGATGGATTGCTATTCTGCCTTTCTAATACAGGGAACCAGATGGAATTGTCCGTGTTGAGAGAAAATGAACCTTAACCTGGGCTTCCTCAATCTAGCAACAAATATTTTGGCCTACAACTCCATCACTTCTAAGACTATATGGATATGCTATCTAGGAAGGATATGAGTTGTAGTCTGAAATCTCTGGAGAGCACCAGATTAGTGGATTGAGCTATATGGGGTTACAGTTCTCAGTTTTTTGTTACATACTCTATATTGGCTTCAGCTGGTGAGAGTTGTAGTCCAAACATCATAGAGCAATTCTTCATAATATTGGATCAACTTCATGATTCCAAGCCTTGGCTTAGTTTAGAGCTTTGTTTCTGAATTCCTTTCATATCCATTATCTGCTCTTTCCTCTGTTGTTTGTCCATCTTTTCTACAGTCCTCCAGCAAAGCAGAATGGAGTTTTTTTGTTTTATATGGGAAAAGGATATGTATGTTTTTTCCATTTGTTTTAAAAGTATTCTGATATGTATCTTTAAGGTACTACTATTTCACTTTTCCTCACTGCAGTATTCAGAGAATAATGGAGTTTTGTAGCTTTTTTGATACTTTCCTGTCATTTGTCAGTTTCAAACATTTCCTCCCTTCCTCTTAAAATAAGAAAGCAGTTGCTGTAAAGGACCTAACTAGTTATAAAGTTATGATGTTTTACTTGCCTCTTCTCTGGGCTATTTTTGCCCTGAAAGGTTTCTATGGTTTCTTTATTTTATATTATTTTAACTTGGGAGATAGCTAAATACATAGTGGAGGGCAGGCAGACAAACCAACTTAAGAAGTCAGACAAAGTTGCTTCCTGCTGCAATGCCTTGATTGCTAGACATTTTTCCCACTTGCTGATGACAAGCTGAAAGGAGATGGAATCAAACCAGAAAAAGAAATCAATGATCTTTCCTATAAAAATGGCATACTCACTAACCAGGGGAACATCATTTGGTAAGGACTCAGAGCATAGGCAACCAAATGATAGGAGACTGGCAAAGGGAATTGCATCATCATCATCATCATCATCATCATCATCATCATCATCATCATCATCATCATCATCATTATTTTGCTGTCATTTGTGCATGTTTAACAGTGAGGAAATATCCTTAGCCTCATCTCAATCTTTTTCAAACAATGCAAGTTGGTTAGCTCTCCTTTTTTTTCCCCTTCCCACAAAGTGTGATTGACAACTATCCTCCAAGGGGCTTCCACTGAGAAATTGTAAATCAACCTTTTTGGGCTATTGATCAGCAATTTACTTTACACATAAGACTCAAATGTTAGCTGTAAGAGTATATTTTCCAATTAACATGTCATCCTAAGGGTTTTTCCAACCAGTGATTCAAAACATTTTTCATCATACATGTACTGTAGCTTACTCATAACTGTCCTCACTGCTGTTACGTTGATTGACTGATGATTGGTTGAAAGGCATCATAAGTCATTAGTGGAAAACTCTCTAACATAGAAAGTGCTGAGTGTGCTCTTGACATACAGAATATATTAAGTAATTTTTTGCAAAGTAGTTCTACCAAATTTTGGATGATTAAATATTAAAGCCTTCAGAAAGTTGGAGGATGGTTGAAAAAGCAGAATGCAGGGTCACTGTGAAACATTGATTGAAAGAGGCAATCAGTTTATTAGGCAGCAATGCATTCAGCTTTGATCTTTCAGATTCTCAAGTTCAGATGCTGTTCATTGATCAGCTGCCTTCCTAAAAATATGCTATCTAAGCCATATTTTCCTTTATGATTCCAGAAAACTCATGTTCTTTTGAGATAACACAATTATTTAGCAATCCTGGTACACATTGGTTCATTATCATTCCAGCAGATTGTTTCCAGAATGACTTCTTAAAATATCACAAAATGAGCATGACTGAATTCCAGTCTATTCATTGATAAGTTATCTTGTAAAGAATACATTTACAAGAAATATTCTTTATAAAATGTACAGGGGGACATTTACAAAAATGTATAGAGGAAAACGTAGGAATTAAATTATGGCCCATAATTTAAAAGCAAAAAGTTGTGATTGTAATGTTACTGTCTTCTACTATGCTAAAGAGAGTCAGAAGTTGGTGCCTTTTTCTTTTCTTTTCTCACATTATCTTTTTTTCCTCCCCCTTTTTCTAGCTTTCTATTACTTTTTAAATTTCTTTTTGTATTTAATATTTTGATAAACCATTAAGAAGTTAAAACAAAAAAAGGTCTGAACTGATATGGTGTTACTATATTGTCCCATCTGGGTTGGATGTGTGGCTTGTTATATGGTTTCTTCCCACTTCAGCTGCTGACTTCCATAGTTAACTGATGTAAAATACATTTTGTGGTAATTAACTGAAAGTGGTTCAGTAAGGGTGGGTGATATATGGCTCTCCAGACGTTAATCTTTAGGATTAATCAATTATAAAAGTCATGACTGAAAAAATGCCCATGGAAACTGATGAGTGAGAAAAGTTTCCTAATACACATAAACACACACACAGAGACACAGACACAAGCACACACACACACACACACACACACACACAAAGAGAGGGGGGAGAGTATTTCTCTGAAAAGAAGATGACATAGAATTTAAGATGACCTCAAAGAAGGGAAAATTAGAAATAACCCCCCCCCAAACAAAAATCATACATAGAGTTTGGCTTTGCTATTGTATCACCAAAGATTTGCCAATTCCACCTATGTATATAAATGTTTGTGTAAATATGTACATTAACCAGAAGCCACACTATAAACAAAAAATCAGAGGAAGAACAAATAGGTATGTTCTGTTGTGTATATCAATTAAATCAGGGGTGTCAAACTTACAATGTCACGTGACATGTCACGACATATCGCAACTTTTTTTCCATTGCCGGCAATGGGGTGGGTGCGGTTTCGGCATGACGCATCCGGCCCACAGGCTGGAAGTTTGACACCCCTGAATTAAATTAATACCTTTTCTGAAGTGTTACTTCTGACCAATGTGTACACAATAAGGCACCCTACTTGCAAAATTAACAGATTCCCCATTGACTGTATGCACAGAGTTCATTCTCTCATACATACAGAGCCCACCCAGAGGATGTGGCTTTTCCCATTTACTAAAGGCAACAGCCCAGGTTTGAGACCCAAATGTTGCGTGATGGGGTAAGCTCCCATCCTCACCTCAGTTCCTGCCAATCTAGCAGTTTGAAAACATGCAAATGCAACTAGATAACTAGGTATCACTTCAGTGGGAAGGTAACAAGTGCTCCATGACATCATGCTGGACATATGATTGCGAAAACATTTTTGGGCAGTACTGGCTCAACGGACCTTGAAATAGAGATGAGCACCATCCCTTATAGTCAGCAATGACTAGCGGAGTAAAATCCACAGCGATTCCTTTGCATTACCTAAAATTTACTCTTTCTTCTATCCTGCAACTGTAAGATGATCTCCCACTTCAAATACAATTATTTGGGGTGGGGAACACTTATTTTCCTGATTTTATCATTGTGAACACCTAAAGCTATGAAGCTTAGCGTTTATGGCATGTCTCTAATGAAATATTAAAAACCTTCTAGGTTATACATCCATGGAGTAAATAGAAGGCTTTCTTAGAAATGGACATCAAATTTGTATTTAGTACAAAGGCAGTACATGTCATGTAAAACCAGTTTTCAGTGGGTCAATGTTCACAAATAATGTACATTGGATTACTTATAGTTCAATTTATATTTCAAATCATTACATATGTTAATGCAACTTTGGGGAAGAAATACTGTAGCTAATTATATCATTGAATTATATTCCTAAGAGATTTGGCTTTATTGAGCAAGGGGTATGACAGAGAATTTTACATAATTGGAAAGAAAATTATTCTTCTGATTTTAAGAAATGTTTGTTACCCTTTTTAAAACATCTTTATGTTTTAAAAATATGGTCACAGCATGTTGCTATATGATCTAGATTTAATGATAAGCTTAATGAATTTATTTTTATAGTATTTGTACATATTATATGGGTCTTCTTTCTGTTAATTAGGGGATTTGATTGTATTAAATTCATTTTAATCACTATAATGTGTTTAAGGTTTTTTTTCTTCCCATATATCAGTGATGGCGAACCTTTTAGAGACTGAGTGCCCAAATTGAAATCCAAAACCCACTTATGTATCGTCGGGTGCAAGGTGGGCATGGCCCATTGGCTGGGTGTGGCCAATTGGGTGGGCGTGGCTGCGGTGGTAACGGCAGACTGGGTGGGACTAAAAAGTTTTATCAATCAATTCCAACTTTGCAAGATTTTTTTTTCCTGCAAGAAGTTGAAATTGATTGAGTGAACATTTTTTTTTCCACATGGCGGTGGAGGACTAAAGTTTTATAAAACCCAGCTGAAGGCCTAGGACTGGGGTGACAGCGTGTGTGCCCACAGAGAGGGCTCTGCATGCCACCTGTGGCACGCGTGCCATAGGTTCGCCACCACGGCCATATATAAACACTTTTATCTTCCTTGTTTCTTGGAGATGTAGACTTGCATTTTAACAATATTTTAAGTGTACCAGCACTCAGTGTTTGAGTTCAGTGCTATTAAGACCTTAGTGAAGCAGGAACTTACTATACACTGTTCTTATCCAAGTTGATATTCTCTAGGCATCTCTGACTGCTGTGGGAAGGAAAGTGTCTGTGCATGTGAATGAATGTTGCTGAGAATGAGAATCTCACCTGACCCTCATAAGGCAATGCCGCAGTTATCAGAGCACCATGATGAACAAACAGCAACTCTGTCTTACTGGCTTCAGCATCCTAAATTGGTAGATGGCCTCCCTCAGAGGTTTCATGTACATATTAAAAAGCAGAAAAGGGAGCACTCTACATGTGAGTGACTGCTTGGTTGATCTTTCTATCCAAACAACCACCTAATTTGAATGGTCCACTGAAGAGGGAGAGGAACCACTGTAGAACAATTCTTCCAATTCTTAATTCTTGCAGATGATCCAGAATAACATTGTTATTTGTATTGAAAGACACCAAGAGACTGAAAAAGACCAAAAAAATGCATTGCTTCCATCTAGATTCTGACAAAGGTCATTGACCAGAGCAACCAATGTCATCCCATGCCCAGGTCTGAACACTTATTAAAATGGGTCTAAAAATTTAGTTTCTCTATAAAGATCTATAGAGGCCCTGTGACAACAGTCTCTAAAGTGAATGTTAAGACACTAGACAACATATGTCAAGGATGACTGTACCCATGGAGAGCTTCTTAAGAAGGGAATGCACTGTCTCTTTCAAGATTGTGAGGATCATCTCTTCCTGAAATAAGGCATTAGTAATACACACAGACCCACATCCTTTCTCCATGCAGAAGCCAAGAGAGGTAGTTATGTAGAACTCAAATAGCCAAGGCCATACTAGAGCCTCCTATCCATCTCCTCACAGCCCACAGGGCCAAATGAGTTCCACATAACATGGTAAGATATCACTCTTGTCAATTCTTCAGACTCCACTCAAAAAGAATTAAGAGACTGGAGAATTTGAATGTCAAGCTCCTATCAGACCAAAGAAGCAAGATTTACAGTCTCGTTACTCAGGTTGAATACACAGGAAAGAGGCTCACAAAATCTTGGAAATTAAGTAAGAAAACAAGAGCCTTCATTAACGGTGTTATGCTCAAGTCTTAGTGAGTTGTGTTTCCAAGATTCCACAACTGGCAGACTGAGGTCTCACCTAAGAGATGAGGCTGAAATCTCCATTTTTTCCTCATTTGTCATAGCTTGAACAGATACTGAGAATATCCTTAAACTGATAAATGATATCA